>NW_024420481.1:4766418-4828227 GCF_014898765.1 Herpailurus yagouaroundi
TGAGTTGGCCATACGTTTGTGGGTCTAGTTCTGGGGTTTCTATTCTATTCCATTGGTCTATGTGTCTGTTTTTGTGCCAATACCATGCTGTCTTGATGATGACAGCTTTGTAGTAGAGGCTAAAGTCTGGGATTGGGATGCCTCCTGCTTTGGTCTTCTTCTTCAAAATTACTTTGGCTATTCGGGGCCTTTTGTGGTTCCATATGAATTTTAGGATTGCTTGTTCTAGTTTCGAGAAGAATGCTGGTGCAATTTTGATTGGGATTGCATTGAATGTGTAGATAGCTTTGGGTAGTATTGACATTTTGACAATATTTATTCTTCCAATCCATGAGCAGGGAATGTCTTTCCATTTCTTTAAATCTTCTTCAATTACCTTCATAAGCTTTCTATAGTTTTCAGCATACAGATCCTTTACATCTTTGGTTAGATTTATTCCTAGGTATTTTATGCTTCTTGGTGCAATTGTGAATGGGATCAGTTTCTTTACTTGTCTTTCTGTTGCTTCATTGTTAGTGTATAAGAATGCAACTGATTTCTGTACATTGATTTTGTATCCTGCAACTTTGCTGAATTCATGGATCAGTTCTAGCAGACTTTTGGTGGAGTCTATCGGATTTTCCATGTATAATATCATGTCATCTGCAAAAAGCGAAAGCTTGACTTCATCTTTGCCAATTTTGATGCCTTTGATTTCCTTTTGTTGTCTGCTTGCTGATGCTAGAACTTCCCACACTATGTTAAACAACAGGGGTGAGACTGGGCATCCCTGTCGTGTTCCTGATCTCAGGGAAAAAGCTCTCAGTTTTTCCCCATTGAGGATGATGTTAGCTGTGGGCTTTTCGTAAATGGCTTTTATGATCTTTAAGTATGTTCCTTCTATCCCGACTTTCTCAAGGGTTTTTATTAAGAAAGGTTGCTGGATTTTGTCAAAGGCCTTTTCTGCATCGATTGACAGGATCATATGGTTTTTCTCTTTTTTTTTGTTAATGTGATGTATCACGTTGATTTGCAAATGTTGAACCAGCCCTGCATCCCAGGAATGAATCCCACTTGATCATGGTGAATAAGTCTTTTTATATGCTGTTGAATTCGATTTGCTAGTATCTTATTGAGAAATTTTGGATCCATATTCATCAGGGATATTGGCCTGTAGTTCTCTTTTTTTTTTACTGGGTCTCTGTCTGGTTTAGGACTCAAAGTAATACTGGCTTCATAGAATGAGTCTGGAAGTTTTCCTTCCCTTTCTATTTCTTGGAATAGCTTGAGAAGGATAGGTATTATCTCTGCTTTAAACGTCTGGTAGAACTCCCCTGGGAAGCCATCTGGTCCTGGACTCTTATTTGTTGGGAGATTTTTGATAACCGATTCAATTTCTTCGCTGGTGATGGGTCTGTTCAAGCTTCCTATTTCCTCCTGATTGAGTTTTGGAAGAGTGTGGGTGTTCAGGAATTTGTCCATTTCTTCCAGGTTGTCCAATTTGTTGGCATATAATGTTTCATAGTATTCCCTGATAATTGTTTGTATCTCTGAGGGATTGGTTGTCATCATTCCATTTTCATTCATGATTTTATCTATTTGGGTCATTTCCCTTTTCTTTTTGAGAAGCCTGGCTAGAGGTTTGTCAATTTTGTTTATTTTTTCAAAAAACCAACTCTTGGTTTCGTTGATCTGCTCTACAGTTTTTTTAGATTCTATATTGTTTCTTTCTGCTCTGATCTTTATTATTTCTCTTCTTCTGCTGGGTTTAGGCTGCCTTTGCTGTTCTGCTTCTATTTCCTTTAGATGTGCTGTTAGATTTTGTTTCTTGAGATAAGCCTGGGTTGCAATGTATTTTCCTCTCAGGACTGCCTTCGCTGCATCCCAATGTGTTTGGATTGTTGTATTTTCATTTTCATTTGTTTCCATATATTACTTTTCAAAAAAATTTTTTAATGTTTATTTATTTTTGAGACAGAGAGAGACAGAGCATGAACAGGGGAGGGGCAGAGAGAGAGAGGGAGACACAGAATCTGAAAAGAGCTCCAGGCTCTGAGCTGTCAGCACAGAGCCCGATGCGGGGCTCGAACTCACGGACCGTGAGATCATGACCTGAGCCGAAGTCGGACGCTTAACCAACTGAGCCAACCAGGCACCCCTGTTTCCATATATTTCTTAATTTTTTCTCTAATTGTCTGGTTGACCCATTCATTTTTTAGTAGGATGTTCTTTAACCTCCATGCTTTTGGAGGTTTTCCAGACTTTTTCCTGTGGTTGATTTCAAGCTTCATAGCATTGTGGTCTGAAAGTATGCATGGTAGGATCCCAATTCTTGTACACTTATGAAGGGCTGTTTTGTGACCCAGTATGTGATCTATCTTGGGGAATGTTGCATATACACTCGAGAAGAAAGTATATACTGTTGCTTTGGGATGCAGAGTTCTAAATATATCTGTCAAGTCCATCTGATCCAATGTCTCATTCAGGGCCCTTGTTTCTTTATTGACCGTGTGTCTAGATGATCTATCCATTTCTGTAAGTGGGGTGTTAAAGTCCCCTGCAATTACCACATTCTTATCAATAAGGTTGCTTATGTTTATGAGTAATTGTTTTATATATTTGGGCGCTCCGGTATTTGGCGCATAGACATTTATAATTGTTAGCTCTTCCTGATGGATAGACCCTGTCACTATTATATAATGTCCTTCTTCATCTCTTGTTACAGCCGTTAATTGAAAGTCTAGTTTGTCTGATATAAGTATGGCTATTCCAGCTTTCTTTTGGCTTCCAGTAGCATGATAAATAGTTCTCCATCCCCTCACTCTCAATCTAAAGGTGTCCTCAGGTCTAAAATGAGTCTCTTGTAGACAGCAAATAGATGGGTCTTGTTTTTTTATCCATTCTGATACCCTATGTCTTTTGGTTGGCGCATTTAATCCATTTACATTCAGTGTTATTATAGAAAGATATGGGTTTAGAGTCATTGTGATGTCTGTATGTTTTATGCTTGTAGTTGATGTCTCTGGTACTTTGTCTCACAGGGTCCCCCTTAGGATCTCTTGTAGGGCTGGTTTAGTGGTGACAAATTCCTTCAGTTTTTGTTTGTTTGGGAAGACCTTTATCTCTCCTTCTATTCTAAATGACAGACTTGCTGGATAAAGGATTCTCGGCTGCATATTTTTTCTGTCTAGCACACTGAAAATCTCGTGCCAATTCTTTCTGGCCTGCCAAGTTTCAAAAGAGAGATCAGTCACGAGTCTTATAGGTCTCCTTTTATATGTGAGGGCACGTTTACCCCTTGCTGCTTTCCGAATTTTCTCTTTATCCTTGTATTTTGCCAGTTTCACTATGATATGTCATGCAGAAGATCGATTCAAGTGACGTCTGAAGGGAGTTCTCTGTGCCTCTTGGATTTCAATGCCTTTTTCCTTCCCCAGTTCAGGGAAGTTCTCAGTTATTATTTCTTCAAGTACCCCTTCAGCACCTTTCCCTCTCTCTTCCTCCTCTGGGATACCAATGATGCGTATATTATTTCTTTTTAGTGTATCACTTAGTTCTCTAATTTTCCCCTCATACTCCTGGATTTTTTTATCTCTCTTTTTCTCAGCTTCCTCTTTTTCCATAACTTTTCTTCTAGTTCACCTATTCTCTCCTCTGCCTCTTCAATCCGAGCCGTGGTGGTTTCCATTTTGTTATGCATTTCATTTAAAGCGTTTTTCAGCTCCTCGTGACTGTTCCTTAGTCCCTTGATCTCTGTAGCAAGAGATTCTCTGCTGTCAGCTATACTGTTTTCAAGCCTAGCGATTAATTTTATGACTATTATTCTAAATTCACTTTCTGTTATAATATTTAAATCCTTTTTGATCAGCTCATTAGCTGTTGTTATTTCCTGGAGATTCTTCTGAGGGGAATTCTTCGACTTGGTCATTTTGGATAGTCCCTGGCGTGGTGAGGACCTGCAGGGCACTTCCCCTGTGCTGTGGTGTATAACTGGAGTTGGTGGGCGGAGCCACAGTCAGACCTGATGTCTGCCCCCAGCCCACCGCTGGGGCCACAGTCAGACTGGTGTGTGCCTTCTCTTCCCCTCTCCTAGGGGCGGGATTCACTGTGGGGTGGGGTGGCCTGTCTGGGCTACTTGCACACTGCCAGGCTTGTGATGCTGGGGATCTGGCGTCTTAGCTGGGGTGGGTAGGCAAGGTGCACAGGGGCAGGAGGGGCAGGCTTAGCTTGCTTCTCCTTAGGTGATCCACTTCAGGAGGGGCCCTGTGGCAGCAGGAGGGAGTCAGATCCGCTGCCGGAGGTTTGGCTCCGCAGAAGCACAGAGTTGGGTGTTTGCGCGGAGCGAGCAATTTCCCTGGCAGGAACTGGTTCTCTTTGGGATTTTGGCTGGGGGATGGGCGGGGGAGATGGCGCTGGCGAGCGCCTTTGTTCCCCACCAAACTGAGCTCTGTCGTCAGGGGGCTCAGCAGCTCTCCTTCCCTTTGTCCTCCAGCCTTCCCACTTTGTGAGCAGAGCTGTTAACTTATGACCTCCCAGACACTAAGTCGCGCTTGCTGTCGGAACACAGTCCGTCAGGCCCCTCCGCTTTTTGCAAGCCAGACTCGGGGGCTATGCTTGGCCGGCGAGCCACCCCTCCGCCCCGGCTCCCTCCTGCCAGTCCGTGGAGCGCGCACCGCCTCTCCGCCCTTCCTACCCTCTTCCGTGGGCCTCTTGTCTGCGCTTGGCTCCGGCGACTCCGTTCTGCTAATCCTCTGGCAGTTTTCTGGTTATTTAGGCAGGTGTAGGTGGAATCTAAGTGATCAGCAGGACGCGCGGTGAGCCCAGCGTCCTCCTACGCCACCATCTTCCCTCTCCTCCTGGATAATGTTTTAATAAATTATCCTGTGTGTGTGTGTGTGTGTGTGTGTGTGTGTATGTGTCCTTACATCTAGCCCTTCCCATATTTAACAAAGACATCACCTAAGAAAAAGGTTAATATAGTAGGAGATGAGAAAACAAAAAGTTAATTCTTAGCCTTTGAGTTTTAAAAACGTATTTGAGTTTCAGGAATCAAGACTTTTGAGCATAAAGAACTTAGAACATACACTTCATGACATACACAATAAATCTAAAATGATATAAGACCAAACAGAGCCAGTTTTTCTCTCCCCAGACTAGATGAAAATTCCACAGGATGTGAGAGGAGTGAGAATTTGAGCAAAAGAGTGAGTCTGTGTTAAGTCCTTTAAGAAAGGTGGTGTAACCTGTCCCTGTGGTCCAAGGCCCAAGTTGAATAAATAATATAATACTCAAATGGGAAAGAGTGATGGAGAAAGCTAAGCAAGAGACTGTGCCTTGCCTCTCCCCACATAGGGGAAGGCAATACACTTTGAAGAGTTCTGCTGAACGCAGCCTGGCACCAGAGCGGTAGAGGTGGCTGCATGTGTTCTATTTCAGGAGACAGGGCTTGAACAGTCTTATAATTTTCTGGTAAGGTATGGGAGGAGCCAAGTGTTTTCTAGATAACAACAATGTGCCCTGAGACCCGAGAAAACTTAAATTCAGGGTTGAGGAGGCACAGCAGTGATCTGAGTGCAACTTTGACTGAGACCTGAGTGTAAGTTGAATATCCCCACAAAGACAATCAAGGCCACGCATGACAATGTACCTCTCAGTGGATTCCAGGGTGGATAGCAGAAGACAACTGGAGACTAAATACCTTCTGCTCGTCTTAGCCACAACCCCAGACATTGTGAGGAATGCTTGAATTGACCATTTTATATTACTTGGAGATATGGGGACTCAAAATAGAGAAAGTTGAAAGAAAAGATTCTTAAGCATCTGTATTTGTGAGTTGACATTTATATCAACCCTACCAAGATACTCTGTATTTGGTTGACTGGATTGACTTGATGAACCAGAGCCTTCCTCTTGGGGCCAACATTTAGGAGAAAAGTGAATCAGAAGACAAGAAGCTCTTGCAGGGGATTGGGTAAGTTAGTATGTATTTAAGTGCTCCCTGAGTTGTCCTTGCCTCAGTATGCTTCCACTCCAACACTTCTCAGCTCCTCTAGTCTCAGTTGTGATAATATTGTTCCAAATATCAAACAGTGCAATACCCGTGCTTAGTCAAAGAAGATTCTAGCTAGAGTCACTCAACTATTAAGGCAGGAAGGTGAATTCAGCCATTTTAGAGTTTTCTCATAAATACAGAGATGGAAACAAGAAGTTTTAAAATAAACCTCAATATCCACTTTTATGTGTAGTTACAGATGTATGACTTGATCATTGATTTTAGCAGGTAAACAGAACTGGAAAGATTCATATTTTTAACTGGGCTGTAGCATGAGTATTGCATTTGGAACGGCCACATTATTTATTAAACCATGTGGGGCTGCTGTGATTACGCTATAGATAGGCAGGTCTCCAGAGTCAATTGGAGTTGTCGAATCACATTCAATGAATGTCCTCACATCTCAATTGAAGAAACCTGCTATTGAGGGACTCCTCTAGAGTAATCAATTAAAAGCAGTAGCATTAAGCAGCTAACGGTACTGGAAAATCAATACCAGCATGGGGAAGAAACAATTCCCTGCAATGATTTCTTGCAAATTTTTATTCTTGTGCCTAATGACATTAGGATCCACTAATGACACATAGTTCAAGGAGGAGCATCTTTTCCAGTTAAGCATAAAGCACATTTTTACCCCTATAACCTTGATGGCCACTTGGGAGGTCTACTTTCACTGCTGGGAAGCAATAGATTAAGGTAAGGCAGCCAAAGTTTCTATGTATTTCTCCTGTGGGAGAGATGGAGGTAAGATAGAAAGAATGACTTTCTGGAGATTGGAATAGGTCCCTGGAAGTGCCAGGACCATTCCTCTTTTATTCACTAGACATCTTTTCACACTGGCTCTACGCCTTTAACTGCTCCTTTCCCGCTCATGACCAAAGGAAGACTAGGAAAGACACCTATAGCTCAGCCCAAATTGCTTTGAGACTCCAGACTCCACTACTTCTCCCCAGTATTAAAACTTGTGGTGGGGGGCGCCTGGGTGGCGCAGTCAGTTAAGCGTCCGACTTCAGCCAGGTCACGATCTCGCGGTCCGTGAGTTCGAGCCCCGCGTCAGGCTCTGGGCTAATGGCTCGGAGCCTGGAGCCTGTTTCCGATTCTGTGTCTCCCTCTCTCTCTGCCCCTCCCCCGTTCATGCTCTGTCTCTCTCTGTCCCAAAAATAAATAAACGTTGAAAAAAAAAAAACTTGTGGTGGGCATGCATTTTACTCTAATATATGGAGTGAATTAAGTACTGTATTTCTTTTATTCTCTAAACATAATTTAGTCTGCTAAGAGGCCACATCCCTTCCTCAAATTTGGTAGAAAATTCTATCTCAGTTGTTATTGAGGCCTCCAGGATCATGTTAAGTTACTGGGTATCTTGAAAATCATAGGGAGTCTTCAGTCTACATACTGTATGGTCTCTTCAAGGCTAACAGCTGTGATGACTCTGGACCAAGCCAAGGAACAGGAATTTTTATCCAGGTTGGTAGCCCCAGAGTGGCCAGGAGTCTAGCCTTCTTTGTATACCACATTGCTATTTTTCTCTGAGATCTTGTCACCTGCTGGGCACTGTCAGGACACAGGGTGCCTATACTTTCCACTTGTGGAATCTATAAAACTTTAGTAGCCCTGCCAGTTTTAAGGATATTGTCTTTAAATTCTAAGTACCTCTTTATCTGAGGTACCAAATCTCAGAGCCACTTCCATTTTAGGACATCAGTTTAGCTCTTTGCCTCCTTTTGCCTTGGATTTAGAACACAGCATTCTCTTAACTTTGGCCTGAAGCTGTTGAATCTCCATGGTTTCCAAGTCACAAGGCTCATATTGCCCTGGGTAGGCTGTGTGCATGTGTGCATGCTAGTGTGTGTGTGTGTGTGTGCGTGTGTGTCTGTGTGTGTGTGTGTGTGTGTGTGTGTGTGTGTATGCATGTGTATGCTTCTGTGCATGCACATCAGGGGTGGGGTGGGAGAGGGTTTATGTTCTTTCTGAATTTTCCCTTTCTCATAATCCTCCCTGCTCCTCCACCCCCTTTCACGTAGGAAACTCCTAACCATCCTTCAAGTCTCAGCTTATATGTCACTCTTTCAGTTAAGTTTTCCATGGCCCCATGCTCTAAATTAGATCCCCATAATACACATGCATAGCATGGCGTAGCTTTTCTAAGCAGTACACGCCATAATGGTAATGAGTTATTAAGGTGACTGTTAATATTTCTTTCTCTTACAGGTTTGTGAGGTCCATAAGAATAGAGACTAGCCTTTTTGTTTATTGTTATATCCTTATTGCTTCATAATATCACAAGTTTAGAATATGTAAAAGAAGGTGGAGTAAGTGAATAAATGAAGTGAAAGCTTTCCACAGTTGTGAAGTAACAATTCAGTGGTCATTTTCTAATCTTTCTTTTTTTAGACTTATATAGTGGTAATAGATTATAGGATGAAAATAGACCATGCATTGACTTGTGCCAGAAAAATTGGGATTGAGTTGTTTATGTTATCTTTTTATTATCTTTTTAAACATATGTGATATCTGTAGTGATATTTCTTTTTTTATTCTTTATATTGCTAATTTGAGCCCTCCCTTTTGGATTTGTGTAATAAAGAATTTCTATTCTAAAAAAACACTTGAACAGATATTTCACAAAACAGGATATTGAAATGATTAACAAGCATCATTAGTCATCAGGGAAATGCAAATTAAGACCACAATGACCTCAACTCTCAGGAAGGCTAACATTAAAAAGACTAACACCACCAAGTATTGTCAAGGATGGGAAGCTCCTGGAACTCTTATTCACTGTTGATTGGAATGTAAACTGGTACAACCACTTTGGAAAACTGACAGTATCTACTCAAGTTGAATATAGATGTATCCAATGACCTAATAAATCTGTTCCTGTATATATACAACCAACAGAAATGCATATATTTCTGTAATAGTACCAAATGGGAAGCAATCCAAATGTTCATCAGCATTGGAATAGATAAGTAAATTGTGGTATGGTATTTAAGTAATAGAATGTCACACAGCAATTAAAAAGAGTGAACTATACTCTTATGTGGATCCTGAGAAACTTAACAGGAACCCATGGAGGAGGGGAAGGGAAAAAAAAGAGGTTAGAGTGGGAGAGAGCCAAAGCATAAGAGACTCTTAAAAACTGAGAACAAACCGAGGGCTGATGGGGGGGGGGGTGAGAGGGCGGGGAGGAAGGGTGATGCATATTGAGGAGGGCACCTGTTGGGATGAGCTCTCGGTGTTGTATGGAAACCAATTTGACAATAGATTTCATATATTTTTTAAAAAGGAAAATTTTAACCTGCAAAAAAAATAAATTAAAAAAATAAAAAGAGTGAACTAAATTACATCAAACAACTGGATGAATCTCACAAAGATAAGGCTGAGAAAGAAGTCAGATGCAAAAGAGAACCTATTTATATCAAGTTCAAACACAAGCAAAATTAATCTATGGTGACAGAAATCAGAATAGTGGTAGACCAGGAGGGACACGAAAGAGGCTTTTAGGATTCTGATCTAGTTCTCAGTCCTGATATAGGTGGGGTAATACAGATATGCTCACTTCATAAAAATTAATTTGTACAAGTAAGATGTATCCTTATTATATATATGTTATACTTTAATTAAAAGTTTATAAAAATAAATAAAACAAGAATAAATATATTAAAGAAGAGGAGGGGATTACAGTGGATGATTTTTAAGGTTCTCTCCAGCTCTAACATGTTTTTCTCTCATGTGAAAATGCTTTCAAATTAAAAAGTTCTCTACAAGTATATGGTCTTTTACAGGTTACCAGTGGTACCTGATCTTTATTAGTGATTTCTTGACCAAACAATGGAAAATAATTTACTTAAATGTCTATGTATTTATTTTCTATTTGAAAATTTAAGTTACCTATCTGCTTTTCTGGTTATTGTTCATCTTCCAATTCCTTTGAACTTTTCTGTCAAGACCCTGGATGAGAAGCCAGAGACAAATATCATGGAGAATAATCCTGAATCTTAAATTTTGAGCTAGCAATAAACAATGACAAAGCCTCTAAATTCAAGGTTCAAGGTTAAAGGAAAATGGTTCATGACTTCTTTGAGTCAGCTGTGGCTTTGCATTCTTCAGACTAAGTTTTCTACTTAAATACTTAATGGAAATAATAATGATTTCCGCAATCATTTGACCTCTGTTAGGAGTCCAAAATTCTTTTTTTTTTTAATTTTTTTTTCAACATTTATTTATTTTTGGGACAGAGAGAGACAGAGCATGAATGGGGGAGGGGCAGAGAGAGAGGGAGATACAGAATCGGAAACAGGCTCCAGGCTCTGAGCCATCAGCCCAGAGCCTGACGCGGGGCTCGAACTCACGGACCGCGAGATCGTGACCTGGCTGAAGTCGGACGCTTAACCGACTGCGCCACCCAGGCGCCCCCCAAAATTCTAAAGTTAGGAGAAATTAATGCTAGAAGAATAGTAAGATACATTTGACATTAATTTTCAAAAGTAGTCATTCAAATTGTATCATTTTATCACTTTCTTTTCCTTGGCCTCGTGGGTAAAACTCAGTTAATGAATCTACCAGTAAAGCACAGTTGATTAAGTGGTTTACTTATTCTGAGAGATGAGGCTTTGGCTTCACTGAAGCCACTGAGCTTATTCAAAACCCAATATACAATTTTTTTTACTTCGAAGTTTTTCTCCCTTTGAGGTATTCTATTTATTAAGAACTCAACTTTCCTGGTATCTAAATGAAAGTTTCCTTTTAAGGTATATCGCCTTTCTAATTCGTGGCCTGGGAAAAAAATGTCAGAAAATTCTTTAAATATATTTAGTGAATTATTTTAAATGCTCATCTTGCACTTTTGAGTGAAGTGTAATTTACATTTCATAAAAGTAGAAGCTGAGCAGTAAGCTGTAAGTAATTATCATATAATTAAATGTCTACTATGAAGGGAATGAAAACGTGAGCTCCTTCGTGCTTTCCGTGACTGGGTTATGCAATGGCAAATTAAATTACAGCTCTTTATCTCAGGAGGCTCCAGGGAACCAATTCAGGGTTTGAAGAGATACCTCTGAGTTGCCAATATAGTTTCAGTAGGAGGCTGAAGTGATGAGTTCACTGTCCAAGCAGGCCATATAAAAATGGATTCTGTAGCTTAGGTTTTAGAAATGGAAACCAAAGTGTCTATCCCTCTCAGTGACTTTGAAAACCCCTTTTCCCTATGTTAATATTTATAAATGGGAAATAGCACCATGATAATTAATACTTAATTATCACCATAGATAAGTTTTATTTTTTTCAAATTCACAAAGCAGTTGGATTTGGGGATGATATTCAAATACATTTGTAATTAGGTGAAATGCTCCCTCTAATCTGATTTTGTTTAATATCACTTAAAATATGCATTGAGTTCCTGCTAAGTTCAAGATGTCACAGGGCATTCAAAGGTTAAAAAGACATGATCCCTGCCTTGTGGAAGATTATAGTCAGGAAGGGGATAAAAGTTATGCACACAAACTACAAAACAAGGCAAAATTGGATAGTTATCAGAGAATACAAGGTGTGGAATAGCTCAGCAGAAGAAACAATCATTTCTATTTCTGGCTAGGTACAACTGGTCAGGTTTCAGGAAGATGGTATTTAATCTGGTGCATGAGAAATAGACTTATTATAAGAAGACATATTGAAGAGACCTTGAGCAATGATAGATGTGGGAAACCAGCACAGGGGCTTCAGGTTATGAAGTCGACCAATTTTGTTACTTATTCAACAGTCAGGGTGGCAATTTATCTAAATTTGTGAATGCAACTATTGGGTTTTTCAGACTTTCTCCCTAGTCAAAACCTATAATGTGATATTTTTTACACTTTACATTGGAGCATTAGGTATAGTGAAAGATATGGATGAAAATGGAGATATGGAGCTGGGTTATAAAAGCTCTTGTGTAGATTTTATGCAAGGAAACATTCAATTAAAAAATCTTACTGATGGACTATTGTGTGCCAGGCATTTAAAAAATCATGGGGAGTATAGAGATGAATACCTTCCCTGCCCACAGGAAACTAATTTAGAGGAGGCTATGCATGAGAAGTGCTGAGGGCACCTATCCTAGACAGGATATGAGGGGTCAGGAGAGGCATTCTAGAAATGGTGATGTCTGAGTTGAAATATGAAAGAGAGTATGGGCTTTCCTGAAACGGAAGACATAGGAAGAGTGTTTCTAAGAGAAAAATGAGAAGAACATTATAAGCAGAGAGAATATGCAAAGTCCCCAAGGTGTAGATAGCCTGGAGAATTCTTAGGAGTGCTAGGCTTGAACTGAGGGTGTGAATTGAATGCTAAAGAGATGAGGCTGGAGGGATCAATAGGGAGCTCACCCTGGAATGCCTTATAGAAGCTATTTTAGTGATCCAGGTGAAGATGACACAACTCAGAATTAAAAATATAGTAGTGGGGCGGGGGCACTTGGGTTGCTCAGTGGGTTGAGTGTCCCACATAGGCTCAGGTCATGATCTCATGGTTTGTGAGTTCAGATCCCATGTCAGGCTCTGTGCTGACAGCTCAGAGCCTGGATACTGCTTCAGATTCTGTCTCTCTCTCTCTCCTCCTCCCCTGATCATGCTCTGTCTCTTAAAAATGAACAAAAACATTTAAAAAATATAGTAGTGGGGAGGAAGAAGAGGGCATATGTCCATCTGAGAGAGATTGAAGGGGTATAATTGACAGGATTTGTTAATGAAACGTAAGTGTTAAGGTACATAATAGAGTGCAAGGATGAAGTTCAGGCTTGGATTGGGTGTCAGGGAGAGCCATTCACTCAGAGGGGGAACACAGGTAGATGAGAAGATTTGAGAGGGAAGTCATGAGGTAAGTTTTACCTATGTTGAGTGTGAGAGGCCGGTCAGATATCCAAATGGAGAAAATAACAAAAAGTTGGATATATTATTTGGAGTACAGGAAGGAATGTAGTTTGAGCTGCAAATATAGTTTTTAGAGTCACAGTATCAGGAGTTGCAAATCCAAATGTCTACAGGATCCAGGCAGGTAACATAAATGGATGACTCAGTCTGGGCTGATATGGGGTAAAGATAAAAGGAGGAGATGTACATAGGCCCTGCCCAGGGCATTCAAGTTGAAAATAATCTAGTAAACCAGCTAAACAAAACCCAGCTACAAAGCCATATGAATTTTCAAGCCGCCAGTTTGATAGAGATCACAATTAGCCATAAAGGGAATGTAGAGTTTTGGCAGAGAGAATGTAGAGTACAGAGAAAAGAAAAAAAAAACCAAGGTCATAACTCCAGAGGAGAAATATAAGGAATAGATAGATATTTGGGGTTAGGGGAGAAGAGAGTAAGAGAGAGCGAGACAAAGCCAGGCAAGAAAAATTAACTGAATTTGCACCATGGAGGGGATTGCTAACTTTGCTAACTTTAACTGAAATCATTTCATTAGTGTGGTGGGCGCTGAAACCAGATTGTAGTAGATTGAGAATTTAATGGAGGAAAAGAAGTGGAGACTGAGTATGGACAACTCTTTCAAGATATTTGGCTGTGAATGAGAGGTTAGCAGTTGGGTGATAGTTGGTTATTTATACATGCATGTATACCAGGAGAGACATGAGCACAATTGTATGCTAAAGGGACAGGGTAAGGTTGAAGATGGAGGAAAGAAAATGATCTGTCAATTATCTGAGGTCCCTAGAGAGGTGGAACCAGAGGAAATTCAGAGCACAGGTGGAAGGATTAGCCTTGAGGTAAGAAGAGTGGCACCTACCCTACTGAATTTGAAGATAATTTCATTTAACAAAGACTTATGGAGCTTCTGTACTGTACTAGACACTGTTATAGGTATTAAAGATGTAGCAGTTTAAAACAGCAGTAAAAAATTTCCTGTTGTCATGGAGCTTATGTTCCAGAATGAAGTATGTACAAGAACAAATACATATAAGCCATGCTTGGGCTTGAAGCAGACTGTGGTTGAAACATTCAAAGGTCAAAGTTTGACCTTTGTTGTTCTTTAATGACCTATATTTCCTCTGTGACTGATGCAGGAGATCTCAGAACAGTAGGCTGGGAAGATGTTGGAGAAGCTTTGCAGTAACTACTGTGGTTCATGTAATAGAGGGGTCTAGGAACAAACAAAGGTACTTCTGAGTAGCAACGAGACCTATAATTGTCTTGTAGTGGAAGAGGGATCTACTGACTTTTCTGTAAAGGACAAGACTGCAAATATTTCGGGCTTTTCAGGCCAGAAGGTATCTGTCACAAGTACTCAACTATGTTGTAGTACCAAAGCAGCCATAGACAATAGATAAATGAATGGCATGGCTGCATTCCAGAAAGACTATTTACCAAAACAGGTGGAAGTCTGGATTTAGCCTGTGGGCCTTAGCTTGCCAACTGCTGTAGTAGAGCATTCACAGGATGACAACTGCTTCATAAGAAAATTTTATTTGACAGCACCAAGGAGGTGGGTAGGAGGGTGGAGGACAGTGCATTGGTTCAGGTGAGTCTTAATAAGGATCTGGAGCAGTGGTAATGGAAACTAGCATTGGAGCAGTGGGGATGGAAAGGCCAGGAGAGCAAGGAGAGATACAGTGTAATGCCAGTCAGGGAAGGAGTTGATAATCAATTATGTCAGATACTGCAGAGAGGTCTAGGAAACTGGGGCTAGAGAAGAGGATTTGTTATTGAGGAGGTTGATGCTCCCCCTTTCTTGAAAAGTTTACCAAATTTTATCAACACATTGCACAATTATAAAACATAAAATAGTTAACAGGCCCCACCCATTCCCTCTCTTCCTTCATATCCAGCCTGCTAGAAGACCAACACTTAAGTCTTCTGACTACTCCTTCTGGTAGTTGTTTTCCATTTGTATAAATAATATGCTTTTAGTGCTATTTCCTGTTATATGAATTCTAGACAGCATCTATTGACATTTTCTTATGGAATATGGGGATTTAATACTTTTACTTTACCCTCTGCTTATCTTCTTTTCCCTATATCCACTCAATATAATTACATCATCATCTTTGTTCAAATCAGTATGCTGTATTTTTCTTAGGATAGCTATGTAAGTATGGTTCACTGCTGAGCCAAGTAACATACTATGATTCTTATGTCTTTCTGTTTACAACTTTTTGTTCATCCTGGAGTTAATAACTGCTTCATATTTTGCTTAATTAGAAACAATAATTACTTTAATTAAACTTTTTATTTTGAAATGAATGTACATGATAGTTGTGAAAAATAATACAGGGAGATTCCATGTCCCCTTTATCTAGTTTCCTAAAATGGTTACATCTTGCAGAACTATAGTACACTATCAAAAAAAGGATTTTGACATTGATAGACTCAAGATACAGAATATTTCCATCACCACAGGATCCATTGTTTTGTTTTTCTTTTAAAAAAATTTTAAACGTTGATTCATTTCTGAGATAGAGAGACACAGAATGTGCGCGGGGGAGGGGCAGAGAGAGAGGGAGACCTGAAATCCGAAGCACGTTTCAGGCTCCAAGCTGTCAGCACAGAGCCTGATGCGGGGCTCGACCTCACGAACCATGAGATCATGACCTGAGCCAAAGTTGGACGCCTAACCAACTGAGCTACCCAAGCACCCCTGTTTTGTCTTTTTGTAGCTACCCCCACTACCCTTCCACCCTCACCCCCTCCTTAACCCGTGGTAACCACTAATCTGTTCCTCATTCTAAAATTTTGTCATTTCAAGATTCTTAAATAAATAGAGTAATATAGTATGTAGCCTTTTGAGACTATTTTTTTTTCTTTTCACAAAGAATAATTCCATGGAGATTTATCCAGGTTGTTGCATGTATTGATAGGTTAAGCCGTTTTATTACTGTGTAGTATTTCATGGTATGGATGTATCACAATTTAGTCATTCATCCTTTAAAGAACATCTAGGTTATTTCCAGTTTTTGCTTATTATGAATAAAGCTGCTATAAATGCTTGTGTACAGGTTTTTGTGTTAACATAAGTCTTCATTTCTGTGGGACAAATTCCCAGTAGTGCAATTTCTGGGTTGTATGATAATTGCATGTTTCACTTAAAGAAAGGGCCATACTGTTTTCCACAGTGGATATACCATTTTATATTCCCACCAGCAACATAGGAGCAATCCAGTGTCTGTGCATCCTCACCAGCATTTGGAGTCACATTTTTTTATATTAGCTATTTTGACAAGTGTATACTAATATCTCATTGTTTCAATTTGCAGTTCTCTACTGGCTAATGATGAACAACTTTTCAGGTGCTTATTTGCCATCTGTACATCTTCTTCAGTTAAATAGCTGTTCATGTTTTTCCCTATTTTCTAATAGGATTTTTTTAATTTTGAGTTTTAAGCGCTCTTAATATGTTCCAGCTAAAAGTCCTTTGTCAGATTTGAATTTTGCAAATATTTTCTCCTACTCTGTAGTTAGTCTTTTCATGCTCTTAACAGGGTCTTTTTCAAAGCAAACATTTTTAATTTTGATAAAGTCCAATTTATCAATTTTTCCTTATGAACTGTGCTTTTGTTGTCAAGTCTAAGAACTCTTTGCTTAGCCCTACACCTCAAACGTTTCTCCTATGTTTTTTTCTAAAAGTTCGATAGATTTATATTTTATTTTTTTTTATTTTTTTTTTCAACGTTTATTTATTTTTGGGACAGAGAGAGACAGAGCATGAACGGGGGAGGGGCAGAGAGAGAGGGAGACACAGAATCGGAAACAGGCTCCAGGCTCCGAGCCATCAGCCCAGAGCCCGACGCGGGGCTCGAACTCACGGACCGCGAGATCGTGACCTGGCTGAAGTCGGACGCTTAACCGACTGCGCCACCCAGGCGCCCCGATAGCTTTATATTTTAAATTTAAATGCTTGACCAGTTTTGAGTTAATTTTTCTATAAGGTATGAAATTTATTTTTTATTTTTTATTTTTTTCAATATATGAAGTTTATTGTCAAATTGGTTTCCATAGAACACCCAGTGCTCATCCCAAAAGGTGCCCTCCTCAATACCCATCACCCACCCTCTCCTCCCCCATGGGTTCCTGTTAAGTTTCTCAGGATCCACATAAGAGTGAAACCATATGGTATCTGTCTTTCTCTGTATGGCTTATTTCACTTAGCATCACACTCTCCAGTTCTATCCATGTTGCTACAAAGGTCCATATTTCATTCTTTCGCATTGCCACGTAGTACTCCATTGTGTATATAAACCACAATTTCTTTATCCATGCATCAGTTGATGGACATTTAGGTTCTTTCCATAATTTGGCTATTGTTGAGAGTGCTGATATAAACATTGGGGTGCAAGTGCCCCTATGCATCAGCACTCCTGTATCCCTTGGGTAAATTCCTAGCAGTTCTATTGCTGGGTCATAGGGTACGTCTATTTTTAATTTTCTGAGGAACCTCCACACTGTTTTCCAGAGCAGCTGCACAAATTTGCATTCCCACCAACAGTCCAAGAGGGTTTCCGTTTCTCCACATCCTCACCAGCATCTATAGTCTCCTGATTTGTTCATTTTGGCCCCTCTGACGGACATGAGGTGATATCTGAGTGTGGTTTTGATTTGTATTTTCCTGATGAGGAACGACATTGAACATCTTTTCATGTGCCTGTTGGCCATCCGGATGTCTTCTTTAGAGAAGTGTCTGTTCATGTTTTCTGCCCATTTCTTCACTGGGTTATTTGTTTTTCGGGTGTGGAGTTTGGTGAGCTCTTTATAGATTTTGGATACTAGCCCTTTGTCTGATATGTTCTTTGCAAATATCTTTTCCCATTCCGTTGGTTGCCTTTTAGTTTTGTTGGTTGTTTCCTTTGCTGTGCAGAAGCTTTTTATCTTCATAAGGTCCCAGTAGTTCATTTTTGCTTTTAATTCCCTTGCCTTTGGGGATGTGTCAAGCAAGAAATTGCTATGGCTGAGGTCAGAGAGGTCTTTTCCTGCTTTCTCCTCTAAGGTTTTGATGGTTTCCTGTCTCACATTCAGGTCCTTTATCCATTTTGAGTTTATTTTTGTGAATGGTGTGAGAAAGTGGTCTAGTTTCAACCTTCTGCATGTTGCTGTCCAGTTCTCCCAGCAATCATTTGTTAAAGAGACTGTCTTTTTTCCATTGGATATTCTTTCCTGCTTTGTCAAAGATTAGTTGGCCATACTTTTGTGGGTCTAATTCTGGGGTCTGTATTCTATTCCATTGGTCTATGTGTCTGTTTTTGTGCCAATACCATGCTGTCTTGATGATTACAGCTTTGTAGTAGAGGCTAAAGTCTGGGATTGGGATGCCTCCTGCTTTGGTCTTCTTCTTCAAAATTACTTTGGCTATTCAGGGCCTTTTGTGGTTCCATATGAATTTTAGGATTGCTTGTTCTAGCTTCGAGGAGAATGCTGGTGCAATTTTGATTGGGATTGCATTGAATGTGTAGATAGCTTTGGATAGTATTGACATTTTGACAATATTTATTCTTCCAATCCATGAGCACGGAATGTTTTTCCATTTCTTTATATATTCTTCAATTTCATTCATATGCTTTCTATAGTTTTCAGCATGCAGATCTTTTACATCTTTGGTTAGATTTATTCCTAGGTATTTTATGCTTCTTGGTGCAATTGTGAATGGGATCAGTTTCTTTATTTGTCTTTCTGTTGCCTCATTGTTAGTGTATAAGAATGCAACTGATTTCTGTACATTGATTTTGTATCCTGCAACTTTGCTGAATTCATGGATCAGTTCTAGCAGACTTTTGGTGGAGTCTATCGGATTTTCCATGTATAATATCATGTCATCTGCAAAAAGTGAAGGCTTAACTTCATCTTTGCCAATTTTGATAACTTCGATTTCCTTTTGTTGTCTGATTGCTGATGCTAGAACTTCCAACACTATGTTAAACAACAGCGGTGAGCGTGGACATCCCTGTCATGTTCCTGATCTTAGGGAAAAAGCTATCAGTTTTTCCCCATTGAGGATGATGTTAGCTGTGGACTTTTCATAAATGGCTTTTATGATCTTTAAGTATGTTCCTTTTATCTCGACTTTCTCGAGGGTTTTTATTAAGAAAGGTTGCTGAATTTTGTCAAAGGCCTTTTCTGCATTGATTGACAGGATCATATGGTTCTTATCTTTTTTTTTGTTAATGTGATGTATCACGTTGATTGATTTGCGAATGTTGAACCAGCCCTGCATCCCAGGAATGAATCCCACTTGATCATGGTGAATAAGTCTTTTTATATGCTGTTGAATTCGATTTGCTAGTATCTTATTGAGAATTTTTGCATCCATATTCATCAGGGATATTGGCCTGTAGTTCTCTTTTTTTTTTACTGGGTCTCTGTCTGGTTTAGGACTCAAAGTAATACTGGCTTCATAGAATGAGTCTGGAAGTTTTCCTTCCCTTTCTATTTCTTGGAATAGCTTGAGAAGGATAGGTATTATCTCTGCTTTAAACGTCTGGTAGAACTCCCCTGGGAAGCCATCTGGTCCTGGACTCTTATTTGTTGGGAGATTTTTGATAACCGATTCAATTTCTTCGCTGGTGATGGGTCTGTTCAAGCTTTCTATTTCCTCCTGATTGAGTTTTGGAAGAGTGTGGGTGTTTAGGAATTTGTCCATTTCTTCCAGGTTGTCCAATTTGTTGGCATATAATGTTTCATAGTATTCCCTGATAATTGTTTGTATCTCTGAGGGATTGGTTGTCATAATTCCATTTTCATTCATGATTTTATCTATTTGGGTCATCTCCCTTTTCTTTTTGAGAAGCCTGGCTAGAGGTTTGTCAATTTTGTTTATTTTTTCAAAAAACCAACTCTTGGTTTTGTTGATCTGCTCTACAGTTTTTTTAGATTCTATATTGTTTCTTTCTGCTCTGATCTTTATTATTTCTCTTCTTCTGCTGGGTTTAGGCTGCCTTTGCTGTTCTGCTTCTAGTTCCTTTAGGTGTGCTGTTAGATTTTGTATTTGGGATTTTTCTTGTTTCTTGAGATAGGCCTGGATTGCAATGTATTTTCCTCTCAGGACTGCCTTCGCTGCGTCCCAAAGCGTTTGGATTGTTGTATTTTCATTTTCGTTTGTTTCCATATATTTTTTAATTTCTTCTCTAATTGCCTGGTTGACCCACTCATTCGTTAGTAGGGTGTTCTTTAACCTCCATGCTTTTGGAGGTTTTCCAGACTTTTTTCTGTGGTTGATTTCAAGCTTCATAGCATTGTGGTCTGAAAGTATGCATGGTATGATTTCAATTCTTGTAAACTTATGAAGGGCTGTTTTGTGACCCAGTATATGATCTATCTTGGAGAATGTTCCATGTGCACTCGAGAAGAAAGTATATTCTGTTGCTTTGGGATGCAGAGTTCTAAATATATCTGTCAAGTCCATCTGATCCAATGTCTCATTCAGGGCCCTTGTTTCTTTATTGACCGTGTGTCTAGATGATCTATCCATTTCTGTAAGTGGGGTGTTAAAGTCCCCTGCAATTACCACATTCTTATCAATAAGGTTGCTTATGTTTATGAGTAATTGTTTTATATATTTGGGGGCTCCTGTATTCGGTGCATAAACATTTATAATTGTTAGCTCTTCCTGATGGATAGACCCTGTAATTATTATACAATGCCCTTCTTCACCCCTGTTACAGCCTTTAATTTAAAGTCTAGTTTGTCTGATATAAGTATGGCTATTCCAGCTTTCTTTTGGCTTCCAGTAGCATGATAAATAGTTCTCCATCCCCTCACTCTCAATCTAAAGGTGTCCTCAGGTCTAAAATGAGTCTCTTGTAGACAGCAAATAGATGGGTCTTGTTTTTTTATCCATTCTGATACCCTATGTCTTTTGGTTGGCGCATTTAATCCATTTACATTCAGTGTTATTATAGAAAGATATGGGTTTAGAGTCATTGTGATGTCTGTAGGTTTCATGCTTGTAGTGATGTCTCTGGTACCTTGTCTCACAGGATCCCCCTTAGGATCTCTTGTAGGGCTGGTTTAGTGGTGACGAATTCCTTCAGTTTTTGTTTGTTTGGGAAGACCTTTATCTCTCCTTCTATTCTAAATATCAGACTTGCTGGATAAAGGATTCTCGGCTGCATATTTTTTCTGTTCATCATATTGAAGATCTCCTGCCGTTCCTTTCTGGCCTGCCAAGTTTCAATAGAGAGATCAGTCACTAGTCTTATAGGTCTCCCTTTATATGTTAGAGCACGTTTATCTCTAGCTGCTTTCATGATTTTCTCTTTATCCTTGTATTTTGCCAGTTTCACTATGATATGTCATGCAGATCCATTCACGTTACTTCTGAAGGGAGTTCTCTGTGCCTCTTGGATTTCAATGCCTTTTTCCTTCCCCAGATCTGGGAAGTTCTCAGCTATTATTTCTTCCAGTACCCCTTCAGCACCTTTCCCTCTCTCTTCCTCCTCTGGGATACCAATTATGCGTATATTATTTCTCTTTAGTGCATCACTTAGTTCTCTAATTTTCCCCTCATACTCCTGGATTTTTTTATCTCTCTTTTTCTCAGCTTCTTTTTTCCATGATTTTATCTTCTAGTTCACCTATTCTCTCCTCTGCCTCTTCAATCCGTGCCGTAGTTGTCTCCATTTTATTTTTCCGTTCATTGATAGCATTTTTTAGCTCCTCCTGGCTGTTCCTTAGTCCCTTGATCTCTGTAGCAAGAGATTCTCTGCTGTCCTTTATACTGTTTTCAAGCCCAACGATTAATTTTATGACTATTATTCTAAATTCACTTTCTGTTATATTGTTTAAATCATTTTTGATCAGTTCATTAACTGTTGTTATTTCCTGGACGTTTTTCTGAGGGGAATTCTTCTGTTTAGTCATTTTGGATAGTCCCTGGAGTGGTGCGGGACCAAGGGGCACTTCCCCTGTGCTGTCTTGAATAACTTGTGTTGGTGGGCGGGGCCGCAGTGAGACCTGATATCTGCCCCCAGCCCATCGCTGGGGCCATAGTCAGACTGGTGTGTGCCTTCTCTTCCCTTCTCCTAGGGGCGGGATTCACTGTGGGGTGGCGTGGCCCGTCTGGGCTACTTGCACACTGCCAGGCTTTTGGTGCTGGGGATCTGGTGTATTAGCTGGGATGGATTGGTAAGGTGCACAGGGGTGGGAGGGGCAGGCTCAGCTCTTTTCCTTCAGAGATCCGGGAGGGAGTCAGACCCACTGGAGGGATGGATCTGCAGAAGCACAGCGTTGGGTGTTTGCGCGGTGCAAGCAAGTTCCCTGGCAGGAACTGGTTCCCTTTGGGATTTTGGCTGGGGGATGGGTGAGGGAGATGGCGCTGGCGAGCGCCTTTGTTCCCCGCCAAGCTGCGCTCTGTCATCCGGGGCTCAACAACTCTCCCTCCCGTTGTCCTCCAGCCCTCCCGTTCTCCGAGCAGAGCTGTTATCTTATAACCTTCCAGATGTCAAGTCCCTCTTGCTGTCGGAACACACTCGGTCCGGCCCCTCTGCTTTTGCAAGCCAGACTCAGGGGCTCTGCTTGGCCAGCGGGCCGCCCCTCCACCCCGGCTCCCTCCCTCCAGTCCGTGTAGCGCACACTGCCTTGCAGCCCTTCCTACCCTCTTCCGTGGGCCTCTCTTCTGTGCTTGGCTCCAGAGACTCCATTCTGCTAGTCTTCTGGCAGTTTTCTTGGTTATTTAGGCAGGTGTAGGTGGAATCTAAGTGATCAGCAGGACGCGCGGTGAGCCTAGCGTCCTCCTACGCCACCATCTTCCCAGGATCCCCCCTAAGGTATGAAATTTAGATGCATGTTCATATTTTGACTCTGCATGTTCAGTTGCTTGAGCACTATTTGTTTAAAAGCTTATCTATCCTTTATTAAATTGCTTTTATACCTTTGTCAAAAATCAGTTGGACATATTTGTATGGGTCTTTTTATGGGTTCTCTATTTTATTCCATTGATTTAAGTGTCTCTGTGTCAATATTACATAGTCTTGATTGCTGTGGCTATATAATAAATCTTGAATTTGGGTAAGCTGATTCCTCCCACTTTATTCTTTTGTGAAATTGTTTTTGCTATCCTAGTTCCCTTGCTTTTCCATATACATTTTAGAATAATCTTGTGTATATCTGTGAAAAAATATTGCTGGGAGTTTATAAGAATTGCATTAAATCTATATATCAACTTGGGGAGAATTTAGATATTTAGTATGTTGAATTTTCCACCCCATGAACATGTCATGTATCTCCATTTATTTAGATCGTATTTGACTTCTTTCATCAACATTATGTAGTTTCTAGCAGGTAAGTTCTGTATGTATTTTGTTAGGTTTACCCTTAGGTATTTATTTTAAAAGCAATTTTAAGTGGTATAGTATTTTTAATTTCAGTGTCCGTGTGTTCATTGCTGTTTATATAGAAATACAATTGATTCTCATGTTATTATCTTATATCTTGCAACCTTGCTGAACTCACAAAAACTCAGTTTTGGAGGGTTCTTTGGGTAGATTTATTAGGGTATTCTATGTAGACAATCATGTCATTTTCAAATAGGGACAATTTTCTTCCTTCATTTCCATCTGTATGCCTTTTATTTTCTTGCTTTATTGTACTGACTAAACCTTCTAACACTATGTTGAATTAGAGGAAGTGAGAATGGACATCCATGCCTTGTTCTTGATCTTAGTGGGGGACCATTCAGGCTTTCACAATTGAGGTATGTTAACTGTAGGCTTTATGTAGATGCTCTATATCAAGTTGAGAAAGTTCCCCTCTATTCCCATTTTCTGAGAATTTTATCATGATGGTGTGGAATTTTGTCAAATTTTTTTTTTCTGCATCAATTGATATGATCATGTAATTTTTCTTCTTTAGCCTATTAATATGAGGGATTGCATTGATTAATTTTTCTAATATTATACCAATCTTGAATTCTTCATATAAATTGTACTTGATCTTGGTGTATAATTAATTTTATGTGTAGCTTAATTGTTTTTTCTATTATTTTGTTAGACTTTTACATATGTAGTCATGAGAAATATTGGTATGTACAGTTTTTTTTTTGCACTATATATCTGGTTTTGGTATCAGGGTAATACTAGTTTTTTCAAATGCATTTTGAAGTGTTTCTTCCTCTTCTATTATCTGAAAGATACTGTGTGGAATTGGCATTTATTCTTTAAATGTTTGGTATAATTCTACTAAATTTAATTTTATTATAGTGGTACTCAAATTATCTATTTTATATTGGGTGAGGTTGTGGTAGTTTGGATTTTTTGAAGAATCAGTCCATATCACCTAAGTTGTTGAATTGTGTGTATAGAGTTTTTCATACCATTCTCTTACCATTTTGTTGTCTACAGGGTTGTGGTGATATCCCCTGTTTCATTCTTATATTGGTGATTTGTGTTTTATTTTTATTTATTTGTCAGTCTCTCTAGAGGTTTGTCAACTTTATTGGTCTATTTATTTATTTCAGGTTTGTAGATTAATTTCTTAATAAATAGGTTAAAGAGAAGTTACATCTTTGCAATATTGCAATTTTCTACTAATAAACACAACCTATATCTACTTGTTCCCATAGTGTTTTCAGTTTTTTATATGCCAATATAACAGCTATTCATTTATTATAGTAATATATAATTTGCTTACCAAAAAACTAATTAAAGAAATTTTTAAGGGGCACGTGGTGGCTCAGTTGGTTAAGCATCCAACTTCTGCTCAGGTCATGATCTCACAGATCATAGGTTCGAGCCCCACGTCGGGCTCTGCACTGACAGCTCAGAGCCTGGAGCCTGTTTCAGATTCTGTGCCTCCCTCTCTCTGCCCCTCCAACACTTGTGCTCTCCCTCTCTCTCTCTCTTTCTCTCTCTTTCAAAAATAAACATTTAAAAAAACAACAACAAAAAGAAATTTGGACAACAGAAACATAATATAAAAGAAAATACAGAGGTAAATAACAATCCCATATAGTTGTATCACACATAGAAATCCACTGTAAACAGTCTCTCGTGTGTGCTGGGTATTATTATGCAGCATATTTAATTTCACGTTGTGTAAAAATGAAGCTTCACATTTGATCTCATGATAGTAGATATTCTCTAAAGTATAATTTATAACTGCCAACATTATATCACATAAATATACTACAATTTTTTCAACCAGTCTTCAGTTATTAAACATTTCACGGATTTTTTTGGTAATGTTTTATTTTTTTAAGTGGCACTACAGTGAACACACTTATAAATATGTATGTGTTCTCTTGGTTCTTTAATTGTTTAAATTTTTAAATTTTAATTAAATCCATGTTACTTAACATATAGTGTAATAATGGTTTCAGGAATAAAAATTAGTGATTTATCAGTTACATATAACACCCAGTGGTCATCCCAGCAAGTGCCCTCCTTAATGCCCATCACTCATTTAGTCCATCCCCCCACCCACCTCCCCTCCAGCAACCCTCAGTTTGTTCTCTGTATTTGAGTCTCTTATGGTTTGCCTCCCTCTCTATTTTTATCTGATTTTTCCCCTTTCCATACGTTCATCTGTTTTGTTTCTTAAATTCCACATATGAGTGAAATCATATTTGTCTTTCTCTGACTGACTTATTTCTATTAGCATAATACATTCTAGTTCCATCCTCAGGAAACAAGTTGTTAATGAGGATGTAGAGAAAGGGGAACACTTTTGCACTGTTGGTGGGAGTGCAAACTGGTGCAGCTGCTCTGGAGAATAGTATGGAGGTTCCTCAAAAAATTAAAAATAGAACTACTCTATGACCCAGCAATTGTACTACTTGGTGCAGCCATTCTGGAGAACAGTATGGAGGTTCATCAAAAAATTAAAAATAGAGCTACCTATGACCTAACATTTGCATTACTAGGTAGTCAAAGGATGCAAAAATGCTGATTTGAAGGGGCACATTGAGCCCCAATTACTCAGTGATCAAAAAGAATGAAATCTTGCCATTTGCAACAGCATGGATGGATCTAGAATGTTTTATTGATCTTTTTAAAGAATGATCTCTTTGTTTTGAGTATAAGACAATTATAAAGGTTTTAATGATTTCAAAAGCAGTCAGGTTCTAAACCCATTAAGTTCTGACTTGCAAATGAACCCCATGAAAACTGATATGCCCACTTTGAGGAGGTTGTCTGACCATCCAGGTCAAGCTGGATCACCACAAGGTAGAGACAATGGAGTAAGGCAGGCCTAGAGCTGGTGTGTCTTCCAGGATAGATAGGCATTCCAGATAACAGTAACACACTGGACAAGGGCCAAGCTGTAATGAAGGTGAACCATGTGGAAGTTGGCTAACTGCACAGCAGGCTAGAGATTATAGTTGGTAATAAGGGCACCAGGATTGTCCTGCTGTAGCTTGGCCCATCTGTCCTGGACTGACAGTCCATTGAATGCTCCTACCAGTGGGAAGAAACAGCCTAGAAAGCACAGGGCAAAGCTCCACTGATTTAATAGCATCGTCTTTAGTGCATCTACCTTGGTGGTGCTGGGGATAAGCTGGTCAAAACCCCTGTACAAGACTTCTACTACAGAGCCCACAAAACCACAGCCCAGAGAGACCATAGTTAGGGTCCAGCCAGTCTGGTGTTCCTACAGACCTCACCTCTCCACCAGCTGCTGTGAGATAATGTCACTCAGAACCATCAGGGACGCAGCTGTCATGACCTGTACTTTCCATGGATTTTGTAGTTTCTACAAAACTAAAAGGCAATCTACAGAATGGGAGAAGATATTTGCAAATGACATATCTGATAAAGGCTTAATATCCAAAATATATAAAGAACTTATAAAACACAACACCCCCCAAAAATGAATGATCCAATTGAAAAATGGGAAGAAGACATGAACAGACATTTCTACAAAGCAGACATCCAAATGGTCAACAGACACATGAAAGGATGCTCAACATCACTCATCATCAGGGAAATGCAAGTCAAAACTACAATGAGCTATCACCTCACACTTGTCAGAAGGGATAAAATCAACAAAAAAGAAACAGGTGTTGGTGAGGATGTAGAGAAAGGAGAACCCTCTTACACTGTTGGTGGGAATGCAAACTGGTGCAGCCACTCTGGAAAACAGTGTGGATGTTCCTCAAAAATTTTAAAATATAACTACCCTACAGCCCAGCAATAGCACTATTGGGTATTTACTCAAAGAATACAAAAATACTAATTCAAAGAGTTACATGCATTCCAATGTTTATAGCAACATTATCTACAATAGCCAAATTATGGAATCAGCCCAAGAGTCCATCGACTGATGATGGATAAAGAAGATGTGGTACATACATACAATGGAATACTACTCAGCCATTAGAAAGAATGAAATCTTGCCATTTGCAACGACATAGATCGAGCTAGAGAGTATTATGCTAAGCGAAATAAGTCATTCAGAGAAAGACAAATACCATATGATTTCACTAATATGTGGAAATTAGAAAACAAAACAAATGAGCAAAGCAGAGAGAGAGAGAGAGAGAGAGAGAGAGAGAGACTAAGAAACAGACTCTTAGCTATAGAAAACAAACTAATGGTTATCAGAGGGGAGGTGGGTGAGGGTGTGGGTTAAATAGGTGATGGGGATTAAGAAGTGCACTTATTATGATGAGCACCAGGTGTTAAATGGAAGGGTTGAATCATTATTTTGTACACCTGAAACTAATATTATACTTTATATCAACTAACTGGAATTGAAATAAAAACTTGAAAAAAGTAAAGAACCATCTGTTTATTTCATAGATTTTCTCTATTATTTTTCTATTTTCACTTTTATTGACTGCTGTTTATTATTTCTTTCCTGATTGCTTTGGGTTTATTTTTCTTTTTGTTTTCTAAGTTCTTAAGCTGAGAGCTTAGATTATTGATTTGAGACTATTACTGTTTTTTAATATATGCATTTAGTGCTATAAATTTCCCTCTCAGCACTGCTTTAGCTGTCTTAACAAATATTAATATGTTGTGTTTTCATTTTCATTCATTCATTCTGAAGCACTGTTTGATATCCTCCAACATTTCCTCTTTAACTCATGGATTAATTAGGAGTGTGTTTAGTTTCCAAGAGTTTGAAGATTTTACTGTTATTGATTTCATGTATGATTCCATTATGGTTGGAGAACACACTTGGTATGATTTAAATTCTTTTAAATTGGTTGAAATTTGTTTTATGGCCCGCAATATGATCTATCTTGGTATATGTTTCATGGGTACTTGAAAAGAATGTGTAGTTGACTGTTATTGGGTGTAGTGCTCTATTTATCCTGTTGGTTGACTGTGTTGCTCAATTCCATATACTTGCATATTTCCCCCTAGTATAATTGTGGATTTGTCTATTTTTCTAAATAGAGAAAGAGTTCTGTTTTTCCAATTCTAAGAACAGTTCTATCAGTTTTTGCTTTATAGATCTTTCAGCCCTGTTGATTGGTGCATACACATTTAGGATTCCTGGTAGACTTTTCCTTTTATCATTATGTAATGCCCATCTCTGTCTCTGGTAATTTTCTTTGAAGTTTACTTTATGTGATATTAATATGGCTATTCCTAGTCTCCTTTGCTTGATATGTCATTTTCTCTATTTTTACTTTCAACCTGTCAATATCATTATATTTTGAGTTTCTTGTAGACAACATAAAGTCGGGTCATGTTTTTAAATTCCCACTGCTAATCTCTGTCTTTTAACTGGTGTATTTAGACCATTGTAAATTATCAGTATATCAGGGTGGAAGTCTGCCATTTTATTTTTTGTTTTCTGTTTTTGATTTATAGGCTTTACTTATTTTATTTTCCTGTGGGTTACTTGAACATTATTTAGAATTCCATTTTGATTTATCTATAGTGTTTTTTTAAGTTTATTTATTTTGAGAGAGAGAGAACATGTGTGTGCATGTGAGTGGGAAAGGGACAGAGAGAGAGAGACAGAGAGAGGGAGAGAGAGAATCCCAAGCAGGATCCACACTTTCAGTGCAGAGCCCAACATGGGGCCCAATCCCACCAACTGTGAGATCATGACCTAAGCTGAAATTAAGAGCCTGACGCTTAACCGACTGTGCCACCCAGGCACCCTTAGATTCTTTCTGTATAGAATTTTTAGTGATTACTTTTGGAATTACATTTTATATATATGTATGTAACTTATTACATGTATCATCATTTTACCAGTTTGAATGAAGTATAGAAACTTTAGCTCCCTTTATGTCCTTTTATCCTCCCTATTTATAATGTGATTGTTTTAAATATTTTCTCTACATATGTTTAGAACCACATCAGACAATATGATAATTTTTGCATTAACCATAAAACATACTTTAGAAAACTCAAGAGAAGGAAAACCTATTGTATATACCCATACTTTTGGTTACTGTGTTCTTTCTTTTCATGATGTTCCAAGTTTCTTTCTTTTACTATTTTCTTTCTGTTTAGAGAACTTCCTTTAGCCATTCTTATAGGTAACTCTGCTCATGATAAATTCTATTAGTTTTTCTGCATCTGGGAATGTCTTGATTTCCCCTTCATTCTTGATATTTTTTCTGGATATGGAATTCTAAGGTGATAGTTTTTGTTTCAGCATTTGAAAGTGTTGTGCTACTTTATTTTGGCATTCATGGTTTCTGATGAGAAGTTTGCTATTAAAATTGTTTTCCCCCTATAGATAAGTAATCATTACTCTTTCACTGATTTCAATATTATTTCTTTGACTTTAGTCTAAGAAGTTTGACTATGATGTATTGGTGTGGATTTTTTTGCATTTACCATTTTCGGATTCACTTAGCTTCTTGAACCTGTAGGGAACCATGTGGGAAGTTTTCAGCTGTTATTTCTTTGAGCATTTTTTTCAGACCCACCCTCTCACTCTTCTCCTAGGACTCCAATGAGAAATATTAGATTTTTTGTTATAGTCCCATAAGTCAATGCAGCTTTGTGTATTATTTTTCACTATATTTTCTATTTTTCAGATGGGGTAATTTCTATTGCTCTGTCTTCTAGGTTACCAATTCTTTCCTCTATCCCCTATATTCTGATGTTGGGACCATCAATTGAGCTTTATATTTTGGTGATTTTATTTTTTAGTTCTAAAATTTGCATTTTGTTCTTTATGTCCTCTGTTCCTTTGTTGAGACTTTCTATTTGTTCCTGAGTTTCTCTGTTTTATCATTTGCTTCAATTGTGTTCATTATTGCCCACTGAAGTATGATTATGATGATGGTGAATCTTGGACCGATATTCTAACATCTGTGTCATCTTGGGGTTACCGTTTATTTTGTCTTTTTTCATTCAGTTTGAGATCTTCATGGTTCCTTGTACAAGTAATTTTCAGTTGAAGTTTGAACATTTTGGCTGTAATATTATGAGGCTCTGGATCTTTTTTAAACCTGTTTTAGTTGGCCTTTTTTGATACTGATTTGGCAGGTAAGAGGGGTGTCACCTCATTATTTCCAGGTAGGGGTAGAAGTCTATATTCCCTATTCAACCTCAATTAACACCCAAGGTTGGGGAAATTTTCATTACTCCTGGCAAGGGTAGGATTTCCATCTCTTCACTAGACCTCCACTGATGACTCCCTGGCTGGGAAGGAAGGAAGTGCCTTGTTAATGCTCCACATCTGACTTTCACTCATACTAAAAGTTATAGGGGTTTCATTTATGTTGGGCAGTTAGCTTTCTCTAACATCACCCCAGTGCAGAAGTCACCTTGTTACTGTTGAGGGTGTGTGGAAGACCAAGCTTCTCAGGTGATTTCTTTTTTTTTTAATTATTAATTTATTTTATTGTTTAAATTACATCCAAGTTAGTTAACATATGGTACAACGATGATATCAGGAGATTACTTGATGCCCCTTACCCATTTAGGCCATCCCCCTTCCCACAACTCCTCCAGCAACCCTCTGTTTGTTCTCTATATTTAAGAGTCTTTTATGTTTTGTCTCCCTCCCTGTTTTTATATTATTTTTGCTTCCCTTCCCTTATGTTCATTGGTTTTATCTTAAATTCCACATCTGAGTGAAGTCATATGATATTTGTCTTTCTCTAACTGACTAACTTCCCTTAGCATAATACCCTCCAGTTCCATACACATAGTTGCAAATGGCAAGATTTCATTCTTTTTGATTGCTGAGTAATACTCCATTGTATATATATATACCACATCTTCTTTATCCATTCATCCATCGATGGACATTTGGGCTGTTTCCATACTTTGGCTATTGTTGATAGTGCTGCTATATACATTGGGGTGCGTTTGCACCTTTGAAACAGCACACCTATATTCCTTGGGTAAATACCTAGTATTGGAATTGATGAGTTGTAGGGTAGTTTTATTTTTAATGTTTTGAGAAACCTCCATACTGTTTTCTAGAGTGGCTGCACCAGTTTGCATTCCCCTTAGTCATGCAAAAGAGATCCTGTTTCTCCACATCCTTGTCAACATCTGTTGTTGCCTGAGTTGTTAATGTTACCATTCTGACAGGTGTGAGGTGTTATCTCATTGTGGTTTTGATTTGTATTTCCCTGATGATGAGTGATGTTGAACAGTTTTTCATGTGTCTATTTGCCATCTGGGTGTCTTCTTTGGAGAAGTGTCTATTCATGTCTTTTGCCCATTTCTTCACTGGATTGTTTTTTGGGTGTTGAGTTTGATAAGTTCTTTATAGATTTTGGAGACTAACCCTTTTTCTGATATGTCATTTGCAAATATCTTCTCCCATTCTGTCGGTTGCCTTTTAGTTTTGCTGATTGTTTCCTTTGCTGTGCAGAAGCTTTTTGTTTTGATGAGGTCCCAATAGTTCATTTTTGCTTTTGTTTCCCTTGCCTCTGGAGACGTGTTGAGTAAGAAGTTGCTGTGGCCAAGATCAGAGAGGTTTTTGCCTGCTTTCTCCTCGAAGATTTTGATGGTTTTCTGTCTTACATTTAGGTCTTTCATCCATTTTGAGTTTATTTTTGTGTATGGTGTAAGAAAGTGGTCCAGGTTCAATTTTTTGCATGTTGCTGTCCAGTTTTCCCAACACCACTTGCTGGAGAGACTGTCTTTATTCCATTGGATGTTCTTTCCTGCTTTGTCAAAGATTAGTTGGCCATACGTTTGTGGGTCCATTTCTGGGTTCTCTATTCTGTTCCATTGATCTGAGTGTCTGTTTTCATGCCAGTACCATACTGTCTTGATGATTAAAGCTTTGTAATATGTATTGAAGCCTGGGATTGTGATGCCTCCTGCTTTGTTTTTCTTTTTCAAGATTGCTTTTGCTATTTGGGGTCTTTTCTGGTTCCATACAAATTTTAGTATTGTTTGTTCTAGCTCTGTGAAGAATACTGGTATTATTTTGATAGGTATTGCATTGAATATGTAGATTGCTTTGGGTAGTATTGACATTTTAACAATGGCATGGAATATTTTTCCCTTTTTTGTGTCTTCTTCAATATCTTTCATAAGCTTTCTATAGTTTTCAGTGTATAGATTTTTCACCTCTTTAGTTATGTATATTCCTAGGTATTATATGGTTGTTGGTGCAAACATAAATTGAATCGATTCCTTGATTTCTCTTTCCATTGCTCCATTATTTGGTGTATAGGAATGCAGCCAATTTCTGTGTGTCGATTTTATATCCTGTGATCTAGCAGTTTTTTGTGGAATCTTGCCATCTGCGAAGAGTGAAAGTTTGACTTCCTCCTGGCCAATTTGGATGCCTTTTATTCCTTTGCATTGTCTGATTGCCGAGACTAAGATTTCCAATACTATGTTGAACAACAGTGGCGAGAGTGGACATCTCTGTCTTGTTCCTGACTTTAGGATGATATTAGCATTGGGTTTTCATATATGGGTTTTATGATCTTGAGGTATGATCCTTCTATCCCTACCTTCTTGGGTTTATTATGGAGAAGGGATGCTGTATTTTGTCAAATGCTTTCTCTGCATCTATTGAGAGGATCATATGGTTCTTGTCCTTTCTTTTATTGATGTTATGCATCACATTTGTTGTTTTATGAATATTCAACCAGCCCTGCATTCCAGGTATAAATCCCATTTGGTCGTGGTAAATAACTTTTTTAATGGATAGTTGGATCCAGTTGGCTGGTATTTTATTGAGGATTTTTGCATCCATGTTCATCAGGGAAATTGGTCTATAGTTCTCCTTTTTAGTGGGGTCTTTGCTTTTGGAATCAAGGTAATGCTGGCTTCATGGAAAGAGTTTGGGGGTTTTCCTTCCATTTCTATTTTTTGGAACAGCTTCAAGAGAATAGGTGTTAACTATTCTTTAAATGTTTGGTAGAATTGCCTTGGAAAGCCATCGGACCCTGGACTCTTGTTTTTTGGGAGATTTTTGATTATTAATTTGATTTCTCTACTGGTTATGGGTCTTTTCGAATTTTCTATTTCTTCCTGTTTCAGTTTTGATAATGTATATGTTTCTAAGAATTTGTCCATTTCTTCCAGATTGCCCATTTTATTGGCATATAATTGCTCATAATATTCTCTTATTATTGTTTTTATTTCTGCAGCGTTGGTTGTGATCTCTCCTCTTTCATTCTTGATTTTATTTATTTGGGCCCATTCCTTTTTCTTTTTGATCCAAACCTAGTGGTTTATCAATTTTGTTAATTCTTTCAAAGAACCAGCTTCTGGTTTCATTGATGTGTTTTACTCTTTTTTTTTTTTGTTGTTGTTGTTGTTTTCGATCACAGTCATTTCTGCTCTAATCTTTATTATTTTCTGCCTTCTGCTGTTTTTGGGTTTTATTTGCTGTTCTTTTTCCAGCTTTTTGAGGTGTAAGGTTAAGTTGTGTGTCTGAGACCTTTCTTCCTTCTTTAGGAAGGACTGGATTGCTGTATACTTTCTTCTTATGACTGACTTTGTTGCATTCTAGAGGTTTTGGTCCATGGTGTTATTGTTTTCATTGGCTTCCATGTACTTTTAAATTTCCTCTTTAACTTCTTGGTTAGCCCATTCATTCCTTAGTAGGATGTTCTTTAGACTCCAAGTATTTGTAATCTTTCCAAATTTTTCTTGTGATTTCAAGTTTCATAGCATTGTGGACTGAAAATATGCACGGTATGATATCAATCATTTTGTGGTTGTTAAGGGCTGATTTGTGTCTGAGTATGTAATCCATTCTGGAGAATGTTCCCTGTGCACTCGAGAAGAATGTGATTTCTGCTGCTTTAGGATGAAATATTCTGAATATTTCTGTTAAATCCATCTGGTTCAGTGTGTCACTCAAAGCCATTGTTTCCTTGTTGATTTTCTCATTACACGATCTGTCCATTGCTGTAAGTGGGGTGTTGAAGCCCCCTACTATTATGGTATTATTATCAACAAGTTTCTTTATGTTTGTGATTAATTGATTTATATATTTTGGTGCTATCACATTTGGAGGATAAATGTTTACAACTGTTAGGTCTTCTTGGTGGATAGACCCCTTAATTATGATATAATGCCCTTCATCTGTTGTTATAGTCCTTATTTTAAAATCTAGATTATCTGACATAATATGGCTACTCTGCCTTTGTTTTGTTGACCATTAGCATGATTGATGGTTCTCCATCCCCTTATTTTCAATCTGAAGGTGTCTTTAGGTCTAAAGTGGGTCTCTTGTAAACAGCATATAGATGGATCTTGTTTTCTTATCCATTCGGTTACCCTGTGTGTTTTGATTGGAGCATTTAGACCATTGACATTTAGAGTGAGTACTGGAAGACATGAATTTATTGCCATAATGTTGCTTGTAGAGTTGGAGTGTCTGCTGGTGTTCTCTGGTCCTTTCTCGTCTTTGTTGCCTTTGGTCTTTTTCGGTTTTCTTTTTTTTTCACTTTTTCTCCCCTCAGAGAGTCCCCCTTAAAATTTCTTGGAGGGCTGTATAGTGTTCATAAACTCCTTTCATTTTTGTTTGTCTGGGAAATTTTTTATCTCCCCTTGTATTTGAATGAGTCTTGCTGGATAAAGAATTCTTGGTTGTATATTTTTCCAATTCAGCACATTGAATATATCCTGCCACTCCTTTCTGTCCTGACAAGTTTCTGTGGATAGGTCTGCTGCAAACCTGATCTGTCTTCCCTTGTAGGTTAAGGACTGTTTTTCCCTTTCTGCTGTCATGATTCTTTCCTTGCCTGAGTATTTTGTGAATTTGACTAAGATATGCCTTGTTGATGGTTGGTTTTTGTTGAATCGAATGGGAGTCCCCTGTGCTTTCTGGATTTTGATGTCTGTGTGTTTCTCCATGTTGGGAAAGTTTTTTGCTATGATTTGCTCACATAATACTTTTTCTCTCTCTTCATCTTCTGGGACCCCTATGATTCTGATGTTGTTCCTTTTTAATGAGTCACTGAGTTCTTTAATTTTTATTTCATGCTCTTTAATTTTATTTCGTAGTCTCCTTCTTTTTTCTGCTTCATTATTCCCCATAATTTTGCCCTCTATATTGTTGATTTCTGCTCTGCCTCATCCATCCTTGCCACCATGGCATCCATTCGAGATTGCAGCTCAGTTATAGCAGTTTTATTTCATCCTAACTAGCTTTTACTTCCTTTTTCACCACACAAAGGGATTCTAATCAATTTTTGACCCCAGCTAGTATTCTTATTAACGTGATTCTAAATTCTGGTTCAGACATCTTGCTTGTATCTGTGTTGGTTAAATCCCTGGTTGTCATTTCTTTCTGCTCTTTCTTTTGGGGTGAATTCCTTCTGTTTTTTATTTTGAAGGAAGAAAAGGAATCAATGAGTTAAAAAATTAAAATTAAAAAATTAAAGACAACACACACATACACACACACACACAAATCAAATAAATGATGCTAGATCCTAGGTGTGTTTTCGTCTGGGTGTTGAAAGGGGCTTGATAGATTAGAGAAAAGGAGGAAAAACAAAACAAAACAAAAACAAAAAAAGGAAAACATTTGAAAATTTGAAAAAATGAATACAATGAAATAGAATAAAATGAAATTATGGAAGTAAGTAGTATTTGAAAATTTACAAAAAAGTTATAAATATAGTAGAAAATAATTAAAGAAAAGTATTTTAATAGAAATGGAAAAAAATTTTCTTTCTGTATTGAAGATAACAAAAAGAAACAAAAAAGAAAAAAAAAAGAAAATTGAATAGATGGACCAGCATGAACAGACTGAGATACGATTGAAAGTACATTGTTTACCCCTAGAAGTCAACCTATGAATCACTTTATAGTCCATAAACTAAGCAGGCATAGAGATTTTTGGTGTTTCTTAAGAGCAAGGTTGGCCCAGTTTGGCGGGGCTTAGTGTAATGGTTCTGTTCTTCCCTAGATGGCGCTGCTTAGCTTACTGGAGTGGATTGTTATGGCCCTTGTAGGTGAGTATGCACATGTGTGGGAGAGGTTAAAATGGCATCACCCAGCTACCCAGTCTCTAGTATCTGAACTCTGTTCTCTCCAGTCAGCCGTCACACCCTTATCCTTTGTCTCTGGCTTTCATCCACTCCCCTTTTACACTGTCCATGACCAAGTCATCAAGTTGCCAAGTGGCACCTGCCTCCTGAGTTTTATCTCAGATGTGGCTGTTTTTCCCAATCCCTTAATTCTGAGCAACTCTGGCTTTGCCCCATTCTGCCCCTCTGCAGGAGGTTCTCACCAAGCAATGGCCAGGTGCGGGCTGCACCCAGGAATGCCTGTGGGACCGTGCTGCTGCAATGCCTAGAGACTGTGGTTGGATGCCATCCTGCTCCAGAAAAAGTTCATGTGATCATGTAGCAGCATTGTTTCAGGCATTATGGAAAATCACAACACACACCTGGCACTAGGCTTCACCCTTAACGACCTTATTCCAGAACCTGTGAATGTCGTTGTTTTCTAGGGTCCACTGGGGTCTTTGCCCTTGTGGGGGGCACACAGCCTCTACCAAATGTCCTCCCAGCAGGGGAACCACCTCTCCTTGTGTGGCCCGAGGCCCCCTGGACTTCACTCTGCTCCTGGGAATTCATCCTTCTCACCAGAGCACTGCCAGGTATCAAGCTGCAGAATTTCAGACTCTGCACCTCCCCTGTTTATAGAGTCCTAATGGAATTTAAACCCTCCCATTTCTCCTTTCTCCCTTTTTAGTTTGGTCCCTGCAGCTGTTTCCACTTTTCCACTTCCTCTCCAACTACTTTTGGTGGGGGGTGCTTTTCCTGTATTCTCCTCTCTCCACCCCCCCCACATCTCCATCCTCTCTCTGCACACAAAGACAGCTCCCTGCCCCTGAGGCTTCTCTCTCTCCCCCAGTTCATCTCTCTGCACCATGAACCTGCTGAATTCTGTGGTTCAGGTTGTGCAGATTGTTGTGTTAATCCTCAAATCAGTTTTCTAGGTGTACAGGATGGTTTAGTGTTGATCTGGCTGTATTTCATGGACATGAGACATAAGAAAACCTTCCATGCTGTTTCGCCATCTTGGCTCCTCCCAACCCCTCCCTTCTGAGGGACTGTGGCTTTGATCTGCTCAGACCCTCTGGGGGACGGTCTCGCTGAGCAATGGCCAGGTACTGGCCCACCCCCAGGAACGTTTGAGAGACCACGCTGCTGTTGATGCCTAGAGACTGTGGCTGGGTGCCAGCCTGCCCCAGAAAAAGTTCACTCGATCTTGTAGCAGCAGCATTTCAGGGATTCTGGAAAATCACAACACACATCTGGCACTAGGCTTCACCCTTAATGTCCATGTTCTAGTACCAGTGAATGTGATTGTTCTCAGGGCCCACTGGGTCCTTTGCCTGTGGGGAGTCTGCACAGCCTCTACCAAGTGTCCTTCCAGCAGGGGAACCACAACTCCCCATGTGGCCCGAGGACCCCTTGGACTTCTCTCTCTGCCTCTGGGGATTTGCCCTTCCCTCCAGAGCACCACCAGGTATCGAGCTGCAGAGTTTCAGAGTCTTCATTCCCCCTGTTTATAGAGTCTTAATGGAATTTAAATACTGTCTTTTCTCCTTTCTGCCCCTTGTTTTCAGTCCTGTGGCTGTTTCCACTTTTCCACTTTCTCTCCAGCTGCTTTTGGTGGTGGTGGTAGTGGGGGGGTGCTTTTCCTGTACTGTACCCTGGTCTACATCCTCTCTCTGCAAGCAAAAATAGCTCGCTGCCCTCTGCGGCTTCCTCTGTCCCCCAGTTCACCTCTCTGCGCCATGTACTTGCCAAGATCTGTGGTTCAGGTTGTACAGATTGGTGTGTTAATCCTCAAATAAGTTTTCTAGGTGTGCAAGATGGTTTAATGTTGATCTGGCTGCATTTCAGGGAAAAGAGACATAAAAAAAAAACTTCCATGCTATTCTGCCATCTTAGCCCCTCCCTCAGGTGATTTCTACTAATGGGGCCTCATTATTGCCCAGGAGTGAAGAAATTCCAACTCCTTACATGGCCTTTTCTGGTGCCACCCAGTGGAGGTTTTGGGCAGCACCTTATGAATTTGCAAGAGTGGATGCATGCAAGAGTGGAAGCATAAGTTTCCCATTCAGCCTTTGCTACAATGAGTGAAGGCGGGGCTACAGTTGCTTTCTATGGTGTTCGACTAGAGTATAGTGCTAATTGTCTAGAAGTTTCCTGGTCCTTGGACTAGTGAAAGCAGACTTTAATTTGTGCTTTTTTTTGGTCTGTACCCACTGGTATTTCTGGGTTGCTAGCTAGATTCTTTGTCTCTAAGTCTGAGATATATTAAGCAAAAAGAAAACTGGACGAACTTACAACTGAGATCCCTAGCTGGTATGTCTTCTTTTCTCCACCTTCAATAGTCTTCCTATGCTTGTTTTATATATATAATTTCTAGGGTTTTTAGATGTGCTTAGTGGGGAGAATAAAGAAAAAATGTATCTACTCCATCTTCCAAGAAGCAGAAGTTGTGTTATTTTTTGAAATCAAAGTAATTCATTTGCATAATTTAAGAAGTTAAGGGATTTATGACATAAATCTGCAATTCCTTACCCCTTTCTTATGTATTCTTGGATCTGACTCTTTGGAGGCAACCACTTTCAATATTATTAGGTGTTTCTTCTATTATTTACTTCCATGTTTCTAGACAACATCCTCACTCTACTATTTATTGACTTTTAAAAATTTAATATCTATTGTTTTTTGTAGTGGTAGATAAGGATTTAGCTTTCTCATCTATTTTTCCTCATTTTCTTCATCTTTTCAATATAGACATGTCACCATTTATTTTCATTAAATTGGTATCAGTGTTTATATTATTATAATAAGGTAAATAGTATTCTTAAATTTTTTCCAAGTTGTTCTATCAAATATTCCCCCCACCTTTCCTTTTCTCTTCTCTCAAATATTTCAACATATTAACTCATCTACCATAAAATTTCTTTTCCTAAAATTTGCTTTTCTTTAAGGTTCTTTGCTCTCTTTTTCCCATATGGACTGTTTACTCCCTTAGCTTGCTGTACAAATGTCATCCTGGGACTTTTCTGAAGTTTCAGTACTGTGCCCTGGTATAGGTAAAGCTTTTTTTTTTTTTTTTTTTTTTTTGGTAAAACTTTTAATATTAATTTTGTTGGAACTTTCGTGAGCAGTTTTAATCTGGAGACTCATGTTTTTCAGGTCCAAAACATTCTCTTATGGTATTTCTTCGAAAATTTCTTCTCCTTCACTTTCTCTCTCTCTCTCTCTCTCTCTCTCTCTCTCTCTCTTCTCTCTCTCTCTCTCTGTCTCTCTAGGACCTAGCGTTAATTAGTTGGATATTAGAACTCTTGGATTGATTATGGAGAACATTAATTTTTTTTCGATTTTCTGATTTCCATTCACTTTTGTCCTACTTTTGGGGAATTTTCTGTGATTTTATTTTTTCGTTTTCTATTGAGTTTTTATTTTATTAAGTTACATGTATTAATTTTACATAAAATGCATTAAACTAATTTTATTAAGTTTTAATTTTTAAGAGTTTTTTAAAACTTTTTTCCTGATTGTTTTCATAACATTTTATGTCTATTTCATAGAAGCCATAATTTCTCATATTTTTCAGCTTTTTCTCCATTCTCTGAATTACTTTCTTCAGTTTCTTTCTGTTTAATTTTGCTTTTGTCATATGTTGAGAGCTTTCATCAGTGATATGATGATTGGTTACTTGCTTATATGTAGGTTTGATGCATAAAACATGAATAGGGGCTTTGTGAATATGGGCAGGGTGTACAGTGTGCAGAAGTTTGCTACTGATTGTTCACATAATTCATTGGGGACCCAAACTGTCAATATGTAGAAGTCTTTTCTTTTAAACTACATTTCTCCAGAGATGGTTCTTTCAATTACTTGCCTGAGGTTACTGACTTGGTTAGAAGACTTTCTGACCATGGTATAGAGAAAGGGGTATGCATGGGTGTCTGACCATTTCATATGCAGCATTTCAACTTACATTCAACTTTGTATTCATCCTCACCCATCATCTTTCTTGCTATCCCTGATTCCTCAGATTTTTGTTCAGCTTCTCCAGTTAATAAGTCTCTATTGGTTTCTGGTTTACAGAGTAGGTTCTGGCTGAGGATGTTCTGTGAGTGTTGGAAGTAGTGTGTGTGTGTGTGTGTGTGTGTGTGTGTGTGTGTGTGTGTGTGTAGGGGGCAAAGTTTGATTATTCCACATATACATTTTCAATCTATCCCCATTTGTACCCCATAATTCCATTCCTACACACTGCCAGAAATGATACCTCTAAGATTTGAATCTCTCCTGGATTCTATAGATATTTCTAGGCATCTTTTCTTTAAAATCCCCTCTTTGAGGGGTGCTTGGGTGGTTTAGTTGGCTAAACATCCAACTCTTGATTTCAGCTCAGGTCGTGATCTCAGGGTCATGGGATCAAGCCCTGCATTGGGCTCTGTGCTAAGTGTGGAGCTTGCTTAGATTCTCTCTCTCTCCCTCTGCCCCTTTCCCCCACTCTTGTGCTTTATCTCTCTCTCTCTCCCTAATAAAATAAAATAAAATAAAATGAAAAATAAATAAAATCCCCTCTTTGCATCCTTTAGATCATGAACTTCTCTACTTTGACAAATGAGTGACCACTCTTTCATCTACTTTCTGTCTTCTAAAAAATTTCTTGAAATCTTTATCAGCTGACATTTCCTCTCTTGTTTTCATTTTCCTTGCTGGTCCTTCATTCTGATGAAGAAATAAATATGCTTAAAAATATATATTACCATTTTTAATTTTACCACATCTCTAGAAGAGCACATTTCAAAATTTAATGTGCATAAGGGTCACCAGCAGATCTTGTTAAAGTAAATATTCTGATTCCATTGTTCTGGGTGGGGCCTGAGATTCTCCATTTACAACAAGCTCCAAGGTAAATCTCCCTGATTACACATTGACGATAGTCTAAAGCATTTTATCTGCCTCCTTTCTTTGATTTTTCTTTCTATCATGTTTAGGAGGCAAGCTAAAGTTGGCTGGCTACTGTGGGATGTGCATGTGAGAAACTGAATTTGAAAGGCCCTACAAAGATACTTCTATTAGGAATGTTTATCGATAGTTTGCAGAATCCTAAAATGTTCCCATATTGACTATTATCAACCTTTTTTATTTTCAAATGTACTATATATCTATGGAAGGAACTTTTCCAGGTTAGTGAGATATAATTTACATATAACATTGTGTATGTTAAGGAATACAATGTCATAAGTTTTATATATATATATATTATATATATATATATATAATATATATATATTACATATATATAATATATATATTATATATTATATATATAATATATATATGTAATATATATATACATATATATTACATATATACATATATATTACAAAGGGATTACTGCAATAAGGTTAGTTAATACATCTATCACCTAATATAGTTACCATTTTTTTGTATATGTTGAAAGAAAACATTTAAAATCTACACTCTAAGCAGTTTTCAAGTATACAATATAGTATGGTTAACTATAGTCACCATGTTGTACATTACATCCCCAGAATTTATTCATCTTTTAACTGGGAGTTTGTATTTAAAAAATATTTTTTTAACATTTATTTATTTTCAAGAGACAGAGAGACAGAGTGCGAGTGGGGGAGGGGCAGAGAGAGAGAGAAAGATACAGAACCAGAAGCAGGCTCCAGACTCTGAGCTGTCAGCACAGAGCCCGATGAGGGGCTCGAACCCACAAACAGTGAGATCATGACCTGAACTGAAGTCGGTCGCATAACCCACTGAGCCACCCAGGCGTCCTGGGAGTTTGTATTTTTTGACCACTATCATCCATCACCTGCTCCCCAGCCCCTGGCAATCACCTGTTGCTATGAGTTTTTTTTTTTTTCAAGATTCCACATGTAACTGAGTTCATACAGTATATGTCTTTCTCTGTCTGACTTATTTTCCTTACCATAATGCCCTCAAGGTCTACCAATGTTATTATAAATGGCAGGATTTCTTTTTTTATGGATAATAATACTCCATTGTTTATATATGTCATATTCTTAATCCATTCACCCATTGGCGGACACTTACTTTATTTCTGTCTTTTGGCTATTGTAAATAATTCTACAATAGATATGGAGGTGCAGATATGTCTTCAAGGTAGTGATTTTATTTCCTTCAGTTATGTACTCAGAAGTGAAATTGTGAGCATCTGGGTAGCTCAGTCAGTTAAAGCATCCGACTCTTGGTTTTGGCTGAGGTCATGAATGTCACAGTTTGTGAGTTCGAGCCCCACCATCAGGCTCTGTGCTGATAGCATGGAGCCTGCTTGGGATTCTTTCTCTCCCTTTCTCTCTGCCCCTCCCCTGCTCACCCGCTCACTCTCTCTCTCTTTCTCTCAAAATAAATAAACTTAAAAAAAATTTAAAAAAAGAAGTGGAATTGCTGGATCATAGGGTAGTTGTATTTTTAATTTTTTGAGGAGCCTCCATAGTGTTTTCCATTATGGCTGTACCAACTTACATTCTGACCAACAGTGCATAAAGGTTCCTTATTTTCCATGTCCTTGTTAGCACTTATCTCTTTCCTTTTTGATAATAGCCACTCTAACATGTATGAGATGATATCTTATAGTTTTGATTTGTATTTTCTTGATGAATTAGTGATGTTGAGCATCTTTTCATATACCTGTTGGTTATTTGCATATTTTCTCTGAAAAAATGTCTATCTAGGTCCTTTGATCATTTTTAAATTTGAATTATTTGTTTTTGGGTTTTATTGTGTTTTGTTTTGTGTTTTTGCTAGTGAGTTATAGGAGTTCCTTATATATTTTGGAAATTAATCTCTTATCACATATATGGTTTGCAGATATTTTGTTCCATTCCATAGGTTGCCTTTTTTATTATCTTGACTCTCTCTTTTGCTGTGCAGAAGCTTTTGAATTTGATGTAGTCCCACTTGTTCATTTTTTATTTTATTGCTTGTCATTTTGGTGTCATATCCAAAAAAATATTTTCTAAGACCTGTGCCAGGGAGATTTCCCCCTGTTTTCTTCTAGGAGCTTTATGGTTTCAGGTCTTATGTTTAAGTTCTTAATCAATTTCAAGTTAATTTTTGTGAGTGTTGTAAGATAGAGGTCCAATTTAATTCTTGTGGAGGTGAATATCCAGTTTTCTTAACAAGATTTGTTGAAGATACTATCTTTTCCCCATTGAGTATTTTGTCTCCCTTATCAAATATTAATTGAGCATGTAAATATGGGTTTATTTCTGAGCTCTTAACTTTTTTCCATTGGTTTATGTGTTTGTTTTTATACCAGTACCACACTGTTGATTACTGTAGCTTTGTAATATAGTTTGAAATCAGGAAGTATGATGCCTCCAGCTTTGTTTTTCTTTCTCAGGATTGCTTTGGCTACTTTCGTGGTTCCATAAATTTTGAGACAGTGTTTTTTATTTCTGTGAAAAATGCCATTGTGATTTTTAAAAGTTTATTTTCAGAGAGAGAGAGAATGTGCACACAGGGCAGGGACAAAGAAAGAGGGAAAGAGAGAGAATCTCAAGCAGGCTCCACACTCAGCTTAGTATGGAGCCTGAGGAAGCGCTTGATTCCATGTTCATGAGATCATGACCTGAGCTGAAATCAAGAGTCAGATGCTGAACTGGCTGAGCCACCCAGGCACCCCACCATTATGATTTGGGTAGGGATTGCATTGAATCTATAGATGGCTTTGGGTAGTATGGACATTTAAACAATATTCGTTCTTCTGATCCATGAACACAGGATATATTCCCATTAATTTTTGTCTTCTTCAATTTCTTTCATCAAAGTCTTGTAGTTTTCAGTGAGATCTTTTCCTTCCTTGGTTCCATTTATTTCTAAGTACTTTATTGTTTTTGATGTTATTGTAAATTGAATTGTTTTCTTTTTTTTAAGATTTTATTCTTGGTAATCTCTACACCCAATGTGGGACTTGAACCCACAACCCTGAGATCAAGAGTTGCATGCTCCTCTGACTACACTAGCCAGGTGCCCCTGGATTGTTTTCTTTATCTTTTTTGATACTTTGTTATTAGTGTATAAAAACACAACTGATTTCTGTATGTTGATTTTATATCCTGCAACTTTGTGGAATTCATTTATTAGTGTTAAGTATTTTGGTATAGTCTTTAGGGTGTTCTATATATAATACCGTGTCATTTGCAAATAGAGACAGTTTTACTTTTTCCTTTCAGTTTGAATGCCTTTTATTTTTGTTTCTTGCCTAATCACTCTGGCTAGGATTTCCAATGGTATGGTGAATAGAAATGGTGAAAGTGGATACCCTTGTTTTGTTCCTGATCTTAGAGGAAAACCTTCATGCTTTCACCACTATGTTAGCTGTGGGTTTGTCATTTATAGCTTCATAGTATTGAGGTATGTTCCTTCAGTACCCACTTTTATTTATCATGAAAGGATACTGAATTTTGTCATATGCCTTTTCTGTATCTACTAAGAGAATAATACAATTTGTATCTTTCATTCTTTTAATGTAATGTATCATATTTATTGATTTGTATATGTTGAATCATCCTTGTATCCTAAGGATAAATCCCACTGGATCACGGCAAATGATCCATTTAATGTGCTGTTGAATTCGGTTTGCTAGTATTCTGTTGAGAATTTTTGCATGTATGTTCATCAAGGATGTTGGCTGGCAGGTTTTTTTTTTTTTTTCTCATACTGCCCTTATCTGGCTTTGGTATCAGGGAACTGCTGGTCTCCTACAATGTGCTTGAGAATGTTACCTCCTCTTCAGTTTTTGGAAAGAGTTTGAAAATGATTGATGTCAATTCTTCTTTGATGTTTGTTAGAATTCACCCATAAAACCATCTGGTTCTGAGCTTTTCTTTGCTGGGAGATATTAGATTACTGTTTCAATTTTCTTAGTCATAACTGATGTGTTCAGAATTTCTGTTTCTTTATGATTAAGTCTTGTTTGGTTGCATATTTCTAAAAATTTATCTGTTTCTCTTAGGTTGTCCAATTTGTTGGTTTATAATTATTCATAGTAGTCTCTTTGTGCTTCTGTAGTATCAGTTGTAATGTGTTTCATTTCTGGTTTTATCTATTCAATTTCTCTCTCTTTTTTCTTGGTTAGTCTAGCTAAAGATTTGTTAATTTTCTTTATGTTTTCAATAAATCAACTCTTAGTTTTGTTAATCTTTTCTATTGCTTTTCTATTCTCTATTTAATTTATTTCTGCTTTAATCTTTATTATTTTTTTCCTTCTGCTAATTTTGGGCTTACTTTTTTCTTTTTCTATTTCCTTGAAATGTAATGTTAGGCTGTTTATTTAAGATCTTTCTTTTTTTTCTTAATGTAGGTATTTATAGCTATAAATTTTTGTTTTTCATTCATTGTGTAAGTTTTGGTAGGAATTTTTTAAAGGATAAGAAAAAGATTATAATTTATAATTATAATGCTATATATTTTAAGAAAGAAAACATGCCACACTGTCATTTTAAAATTCACAACCAACAGTTCTGTGTTCTGATTGTAGTGATGGTTACTCAAATCTACACATGTGATAAAATTTTATAGAACTGTATGTCAAAAGAGTGCTTATAAAAACTGGTGAACTTCAAATACAGTTTGTACCTTAGTTAATAGTATTGTAGCAATGCTAATATCCTGGTTTTGACATTGTACTATGGTTATGTAAGATATTAACATCGGTAGAGACTGGGTGAAAGGTACACAGGAACTCTATAATAATTTTTGCAATTTATTCTGAGTCTTAAACTATTTCAAAATAAGATGTTATTGTAAAAGTCCATTCAAATGAAAAGATACCCAACATCACTCATCATCAGGGAAATGCAGATCAAAACTACAATGAGGTATCACCTCACACCTGTCAGAATGGCTGAAATTAACAACACAAGAAACAACAAGTGCTGGTGGGATGTGGAAAAAAAGGAACTTTCTTGCACTGTTTGTGGGAATGCAAACTGGTGTAGCCACTGTGGAAAACACTATGGACATTCCTCAAATAGTTAAAAATAGAACTACCTCCCAATCTAGCATCCACCCCAAAATACAAAAACACTAATTCAAATGGATACATGGACTCCTATATTTATAGCAGCATTATTTACAATAGCCAAATTATGGAAGGAGACAAAAATGTCCATTAATAGATGAATGGGTAAAGAATATGTGTTACATATACACAATGGAATCTTATTAGCCATAAAAAAGAATGAAATCTTGCCATTTGCAATGACATGGATGGAGTTAGTATTATGGTAAACAAAATGAGTCAGTCAGAGAAAGAAAAATACCATATGATTTCACTCATATATGGAATTTAAGAAACAAAACAAAAACAGGCAAGAGGGAAAAGAGAAAGAGAGAGAGAGAGAGAGAGAGAGAGAGAGAGAGAGAAACCAAGAAACAGACTCTTAGCTATTGATAACAAACTGATGGTTACCAGAGGGAAGGTTAGGTGGGGATGGGTAAAATAGGCAATGGGGATTAAGGAGTGCACTTGTCATGAAGCACTGGAGGATGTCTGGAATTGTTGAATCACTCTTTTGTACACCTGAAACTAATATAACACTGCATGTTAACTACTGGAATTAAAATAAGTCCATTCAAGAGATAAAGAAGGAAGAACTCTACAAATCTTATCACCAAGAAATATTACTATTAAAATTTTGCTGAACATTTTCCCTGATATCCCTATACTTATTGAGCACTTCTTATATGCCAGGAACCCTTCTAAGAACTTTATATATATTATCTCATCAATTTCTTACAATAGCCCTCTGTGGTTGATACCATTATTATCCTCATTTTACAATGAAAAAACCAAACCTTAGAGAGATAACTTGTCTAACGCTATATAACCAGTAAATTTTAGAGCTAAGATGCAAACAGATTTGTCTGATGCCTAAGTTCAAGTATTTTGTTCTGCACTGTGTTAATTCTTCTAAAAACCACACTTTGATCAAGCCCACCTTGTCTTCTTCCAGGTGCTAGAATGTGAGCTTTCTGAATGTTGGATTTATTGTCCCAGACACCTACCTCAGTGGTTCATGTTAGCATGGCTTTATATCACCCAAACTGCTTGCTCAGTCTTAGCCTATATGATAATAACTTACAAATTCTCCACATTTATTTTATTTTGCTCTGATCTTTATTTTGATTTCCCAAGTTATTCCTGTGTTATTTTCCTACAAAGTGGATGCCAAGAATTTTCACCACTTACAGAATTTTGCTACTAGCATACTTGCCTTTGGCTTATATATTTATAACTTTTCACTTTGTCTGATTTTAGCTTCTCTGGCCTTCTGTGTATCTTACCAGAATGTTTTCTTCTGAAAAATATTTAACTGGTTATATATAAACCATCCCTCTTTCATCTTTAGACTTTTGCTTTCTTTTTAAAAAAAATTTTTAATGTTTATTTTTGAAAGAGAGAGACAGAGTGTGAGCAGGGGAGGGTCAGAGAAAGAGGGAGACAGAATCTGAAGCAGGCTCAGGCTCTGAGCTGTCGGTACAGAGCTTGACACGGGGCTCAAGCCCACGAACCATGAGATCGTGACCTGAGCTGAAGTAGAATGCTTAACTGACTGAGCCACACAGGTGCCCCTAGACTTTTGCTTCTTTCAAACCCGACATAAGTTTCCATAAGAGAGGTGTGGCAGACCACTTATAAAGGTAAACTTTCCTTGCTTCACTATTATTTCAGCTTCTTCCCTTATCTACTCATTGCTATGTGTTATATTCTTCGATTTCATCAATACATCTGGCATTTCATTTCTCTGCAAGAGTTTGAGAAGAAAAGCATATACCAAAGGTTTCTTTTTGATCCAGACACATTTCACAGCCTTTGACATTTAATGAATTTCAGAGAAATTCTAATAATTGTCAGTCAAATATTGTCTATCCCTTTATTGCTGTTCCTGGACTTTGAGAAGTATGAATTCTGCAAGTTTCAGCACCTTTTGCAGCTAGATTCCTTGTGTCACCTTGATGGCCATTTCCCCTTCCTCCTAGGTACCACCGAAAACAGTAGCTTCAAAGATTTGCTGAAACTTCTATCCTCCAGTGTTGTGTTGAACTCAGCAGTGAGGCTGTCAGGACTGAGAGCATTACTCTTTTTCAACAACTGGATCCTGCTGCTCACTTCTGGAGCCATCATGTTGGCTCTTCTATCAGCTGTCTTTTTCTCCTCTGATTGGCACCTCAACATAAGACCATGGCCTCTCCCTTCTCTTTGCTCCTGAAATAATTCTGAAAAGAACCCCATGATCCAAATTTCTCATTTTGCACTGTCAGTCTGTTCATTTTGTCCATTAAGGCCACCACCAGACAATATTCTTCTCTCTTAACTTACCAATTCTCAAATGTTCATAGGCCCTGTCTTTAGTTTGTCTTTAGCTTTATCTTCTTCACTTATCTCCTTGACTTGCTATATAAATTCTTCTTATTCTTTGATATTTGCTATTTTGATTGTTTTTTTCTCCCTACTCTGATGAAATACATCTTCATTTCTGAATTTGTGCTTAATTCTATAAAGCCATTGGCTTGGCTCTTTCATTTGGGGCTTTCCTTGGGATAGTTTGTAGGTCATTCCTGTCACATCCTGAAAGTGGCACAAAATTTATGAGAATTAATTCTGAGGAAATAGTAATACATGCGCATGAAGATGTGTGTACATAAAAGGTTTTTAGCATAATAATATTTAAATTGTGAAAAACCAGGTACAATCAAAATTTGTATCAATAAGAGATTAAATAAATTTTGGTACAACCTTGTAATGAAATAATAAACATGCATTTGAAATGACAATGTAAAGTTATATTTACTGACACTGAAAGATTCTATAATATTTATTGAGTGAGAAGGCAGGTTACAAAGTGTAAATATACTATGATATGTATGGTGATTCATGTTAGGCACATTTGAGTGTAAATATTGGCTTCATTATTTACTAGCTGTCTGACTTTGGGCAAATTATTAACCTCCCCATGTCTTGATCTGCACATTTGTAAAATGGGGATGATAATAGCACTTACTCCATAGGGTTTTGTAAGGATTAAATGATATAATTCATGTTCAGTGCTCAGAACAGTGACTGGCTATTATTTCCAGTATTTGAAACAAATAAAAATGTATATGAAAGTGCTTCAAAGGATAGAAAGTGACTGAGAGGTGATTGATAAATATCAAAATGTATCATGGCTTTGTACGGATAATATTGAGTATGGGAGAAATGTCTCCTAAATTATGAAATGTTCCATCTCCAAGATATGCCACATAAAGCTGAGAGGACTTCCCCTCATAATAAGGGAGTGGAGCCAAGGTTATTTCTGCACACAGGAACTTACAGAAGTTTCCTCAATATTCTCAGCCCTACAATATCTCATGCCTTAGACAAAATGACTTAAGTAGTTTCTTCCATGATGTCTTTCATACTCTTCCTTTTTCCAGTTTCTAATCAGAAATCAGGGATTTCAGTATCATCATAGGGGAAAATGAGTAATGGTGAGGATTTCTGAGAGTTTGTGTCAGGTAAGTTGGCAGATAGGATAGATCTTTATGTAAGTAAACCTTTGAGCACTAATGCTCATCACACTTCCCCCTTTGTTTGAGAGAGACACAACCTCAACTATTTTGATATTTGAAGATGTTATCATAGTTGAAGAGTTTTCTTACAGGAGAACTTCTTGGAGCATTTAGCCCACCTTCTTGAGCAGGCTCCAGCACCTATTTCCCTTAGGTGAGAGGATGGGTCTTCCTTGTTTTTTTCAGCATTATTGATTTGGTCAAGTTCTCTCCTTATTCAGTTTCCTAGAATTTAACTGTTTTTAGACTTGACAGTTATGGTTCTTAGACTTTAACTTTTCTGACACATTCATTTTTAGGGAACAAATTATTTTATTAAAAAAATAATGCTTTTGTCTGATCATCTGTAATTAGAAATTTACAAAGGAATAAGGAATGTGCAACTAGTGCTCAGAGTGGATATGGTGGGTATTTGCTGATTTCCTGAATATTTTTTTATTGAAGGATGGTTGACACACAATGTTAGTTTCAGGTGTACGACATAGTGATTCAGCAAGTCTATATATTGTGCTATGCTCACCACAAGTATAGCTACCATTTGTCACCATATAATGCAATTACAATATCATTGACTATATTCCATATGCTGTGCCTTTCATCCCTGGGACTTCTTTATTTCCACACTGGAAGCCTATACCTTCCACTCCCCTTCACCTATTTTGCCAATCTCCCCATCCCCTCTGCTCTTTGGCAACCATTAGTTTGTTCTCTGTATTTATGAGTCTGTTTCTGCTTTTCATTTATTTCTTTGTTTTGTTTTTTTTTTAGATTACACATATAACTGAAATCATATGGTATTTTTCTGACTTATTTCATTTAGTTTAATACCCTAATGTCCATCCCAATGTCCACCCCAATGACAATGTCCATCCCAATTGTCACAAATGGCAAAAATCTCATCCTTTTTTATGGCTGAGTATATTCCATTGTATATAATACCATATTTACTTTACCCATTCATCTATTGGTAGACATTTGGGTTGCTTCCATACCTTGGCTGCTGTAAATAATGATGCAGTAAAACAGGGATGCAAATATCTCTTTGAATTAGTGTTTTTGTTTTCCTTGAGTAAATACCCAGTACTGGGATTGTTGGATCATGATTTTAATCTTAAATTTTTCAAGAACTTCTATACTGTTTTCTGCAGTGACCATTCCCACCAACAGGGCATGAGGGTCCCTTTTTTCTCCACATCCTCATCAATACTTGTTATTTCTTGTCTTTTTTATTTTAGCCATTCTGAAAAGTGTCAGGCAATATCTTATGTGGTTTTCATTTGCATTTCCCTGATGATGAGTGATGTTGAGCATCTTTTCATGTGTCTTTCAGTCTGTCTTCATTGGAACAATGTCTGTTCAGGTTCTCTCTCCATTTTAAATGAGATTATTTGTTTTTTGTATGACTTCCTGAATATTCTTTAAAAATATATGTCAAGGTTCCTGGGTGGCTCACTTGGTTATGTATCCAACTCTTGATCTTGGCTCAGGTCATGATCTCATGGTTTGTGAGTTCGAGCCCCACATCAAGCTCTGTGCTGACAGCACACAGTCTGCTTGAGAGTCTGTCTCTCCCTCTCTCTGCCCCTTCCCCACTCACTCTCTATCTCTCTCTCAAAATAAATAAACTTAAATAAATATATAAATATGTCAAAATAACATGAATTGGTTGAAGATATGTACACACATTATCACATGATAAAAATTCTGTGTCACATATAAGTAAAGCTTCATTATTCATGTATTCAATAAGCATTGTTTTATCCTACAATGTAAGAGACATAGTTCTGGACACAGTGAGCTGAATACATAGTGAAAAAGGTGTAGTATCTGTATTATAGTCTGGTGGGGGGGTATAAGACATATGTCCATAGGTAGAATGTGATCAGTATCACAGAGCCAAGGAAACTAATAGTTCTAGGAGCTTCAGAGGAGAGACTGATTTCTTCTGATTGAAAGATTCATGGAGGGGATACCATTTGAACAACATCTTAAAGGACAAGTGGAGAGTGACATTTCCAGTGGAGGAAATGGCATGAGCAAAGACATGGATGCTGAAAAGAACAAGTTTTTTTTTTTTTAAGAGAACTAATTAGTACAATTGGATAGGAGGGGAAAAATGACTAGAAATGTTGAATCATAGAATGTCTGCCCTTGAAGGGTCATTTGAGATAATTTAGTCTTCCCCCTTCATTTTATAGGTGGAGTCACAGGTAACTTGTTCAAAGTAATTAAGCTGGTTTGTAGTAGTTTGGCATTATAGCTTTAGATGTTCAGTTAAAGATATTTCAGTTTATTTGAAACTGGCAGCAGAAAACCCTAGCAATTTTTGATCAGCAGGGTGGTAACAGTAGATAATAATAATAGCTCATACTTACTGCACATTTACTGTGCACCAAACCTGGGTCTAACTTATATGTTGTATCTCATTTATTCCACTTTGTGAGATAATTACCATCATTAGCCATATTTGAAAGATGAATGAAATAATGCTCTTTTAGTTTAGGTGAATTCTCCAAGCTCACAGAGCTCATAAACAGTAAAGCTGAGATTTGAACCCAATAGTCTAGCTCCAAAGTTTAAGGCCTGAATGACTATACTAAACTGCCATCAAAATGATGCATTACAAAGTGGCAGTAGGGCAGAGGATGAGCAGGAATTTGAGAAAGAATGGAGATAGGAAGACCAGTTAGGAGACCATTGTAATAATCCAGGAAAGAGGTGGTTAGGCCCAAATAATAGGTGGGAGTTATGGGAATAGAAGAGAGGGAGATATCCAAGAAGTTTTTTAAAAGAAGACCAGATAAGGGCGCCAGGGTGGCTCAGTCGGTTAAGCGGCCGACTTTGGCTCAGGTCATGATCTCGCGGTCCGTGGGTTCGAGCCCCGCATCGGGCTCTGTGCTGACAGCTCGGAGCCTGGAGCCTGTTTGGGATTCTGTGTCTCCCTCTCTCTGACCATCCCCTGTTCATGCTCTGTCTCTCTCTGTCTCAAAAATAAATAAACGTTAAAAAAAAAAGAAGACCAGATAGATTGGATGAAATGTTGGGAAGGAGGAAAAAAGCGATTAGGAAACTCTGTGAGTTAAGAGTATGAGATGATTTCCAAAGGAAAGGAGTACAAGTTTAAAAATCATCAATGGAAGTATAATAGCTAGGGAAAGAAAAATAACAGTTTTGGCTTAACAGCTATGGTTAAGCCAGACTTAAAGCATCCGGTTCTGAGATTTGAGGAGATTGATAAACTGAAGCATGTTCAAAAAGGGATGACTAGGATGGTGAAGGGACTTGATGGCTAACAGCCATACGAATACAGCCTGCTTAGCTTGAAGAAGAGAAGGCACAGGGATGGTCATGATAATTGTCCTCAGAAATCTGAAAGACTGTCATACAGAGGTAAAAACAGGTTCCTTTTTTGCAAGGTATCATGAGGCAGAACCAGGGCCAGTTGGTAGAAGGAATCAGTAGAAGAGATTTTGGGCACAATATGAAGAAGAAATATATATAAATGAGAACTGTGCTGATAGGGAAAGGCACAGTGCAAGGTGTTGGTGGAATGAATACCTTGGGAAATGGTGGTTAGCCTGGCTCTGGCTCTGTAATGGTCCAAGAATTGCCTAAGGACAACTTGTTGGGAATGCTGGAAAGCATATTCAAGTAACAGGTGGCTAGACAAGGTGAATTTTAAGGATTCTTCCAACACTGAGATTCTTTGGAATTGGTATTGGAGAAAGTTTGAGAGCTTGAAACTATAGCAGCCATTTGTTCTCAAGCATGGTGAACTAAAGCTTTTGGTGGAACTGTGGACCAAGTCTCTAGGAAGACATTAAATCTATTAAGTATGTGTAGTCCTGAAACTGAAAAGAGATAACTCAGGAAGATGTTTTCCAGTGACCAAAAGGTATACTAGGAAAGAATGGTGCTACTCTAGATTAGTCTCTGAGTTGGTCAAAATCATTTCTAGGGTATGGCAAAATGAGTTGAATCTTTAGGATCTTATTTTGGGGGGTGCCTCAGTGGCTGCTCATAGAAATAAGGAGCTGAAACTATTCAATGACTCACACAGCAAAAGGTAGAAAGAGGTGCAAGTATATCCAATTGGTGCAAAACCTTGTCACTTCCAACAGTATGCAAAGTTAGGACTAGGCAGGTGGTCAGGAAATAACACTTTCCTGCCTTTTCCCCATCCCTTCTCAGACTGTGCCAACTCTTCACCTTTGAATCATGGGTGTGCTTATACACATATTTTTATTTGCTTCAGGTCTTACCCATAAGTTGATTGTTCCCTACCTTTTTCTGACCCCCCAAAATGGTCTGAATCATAACAATTTTCTTTCCAGGAGTAATCTGCTGCTTGCTTCATGGGCCTCTCTGGAGCAAAGATGATAAATAGATTTTATATATGGGGCCAATTCTGATTGAATAGTAATGGCTGCATAGGACACTACAAGAAATCATTTGAGGTCTCATCTGAACAAAGCAGGAAAGAAGGCCATGACTGATCAATGATGTCTGTTCTGTAGGTATGGGATGGAAGATTGACAGCACACACTTCAAAAATGTACTCTCCTTGAAGTAGAAGAGAAAGTTATAGATTTCTGCCAAAAACTATCATTATCTGCACCTTGCTAGGTCAACAGGTTAAAACACATGACTACTAAACCCTAATCTTCATGTATTTTCTGGATGTCAGCACCGGATATAAGTTGAGCCTTGATTCTGGCCACAATATCATTTCCTGACTGTAGTTAAAGCTGAGTCCTGGTCCTGGCCACAGATTGAGCCCCAATCTGGCCACAGTTGGCACCTTAACTCCAGACAGCTCTTACACTAATGATCATTGTCAGATGGGTTAAGGCAAACCAATTCTCACCACTGGACACACAGTTCAAGGCCTATGCTTTACTAGAGGTTGGTCAGTAGCTGTGCCTTTTGTCTGTGAAGGGCAGTGCATTATTGATATAGCAATATGCCTATCAGTGTTTCTTCTCCAATTATCCAACTGCAGAGAGCACAAATATTTTATTGCCATGATAACACAGTCTTTTATTTAAAAAAATGGAAAGAAAAAATGAAAGTCAAGTGAAAGAAGTAATTTCCTGTGACTGTGAAAACATAAGCAAATGACAGAACATGATTTTAAATGGGTCTGTGAACATGGCTGCTGGAGGGAAGCTTTCTTGGAAAGGACATATACTGTGAGTGCTGCTGGGTACAGAGCACATTAGGGGGCAAGGAAGCCAAGAACCATGTGCTGGAAGTCAGTTTCTATTAAATTAGTAGACTTCATACAACTACCAATTCTGGTCTGGATAAATGGGATTTTAGAATAATTTCTTAAAAATCATGAAGTGACTTGATAAGGTAGTAATAAAACTGTCAGAGTCTCCACTTTGAAGCGGAGGTATAATAGGGATTTAAAAAGATATCTAAATATTTCAGAATGTGGGCATGGGGGAAACTGAGGAATTAAAGTTCCATTTGATCCCTGTGCAGGGGCAGGGAAGGTGTATAAGAATAGCTCTGTCCAATAGAATTTTCTGTAATGAAGGAAATGTTCTGTATCTGCATTGTTCAATATAGTAGCCCCTGGCAACTTATGACTATTGAGCACTTGAAATGTGGAAAGTGTGACTGAGGAAATTGGTTTTAAATTTTATTTAATTGCAATTAATTTAAAATTAAATAGCCATAGTGGCTACCGTATTGGACTGCATAACGTAGAATTTAGGTCAGTTGCCAGATCCAAGAGCAAGAAAAGTATAAGGAAAAGAGAAAACCCAGAAAATCCATATGTCTAAACTCAGTTTATACCTCTATTGAGAATAATGGGCTTTTGTTAGCTTTAGACAGACACTTTACCTTGATTTTAGAGGAGAGCATGCCAGTATTTGTGGAGCATGTATCTCTGTGGTCAGTCTAAGGATATGGAAAGTTCAAATTTATTTTTCTTTGCTAATGGGCATTAATGACTTTAATGTAAGTAATGCATTTTGTTTGAAGCAGAGAAATTAATATTTCACAAAAGAAATGTAAATAATATTTTGATTAAAGAATTTGCTAATGTTTCTTCTGTGTTTTGGATATAATAACCAGAGTTCCATCTTTATATGGGACATTTATAATTAAGTGAAAGCCAAAAAACTTAATATCTATTTCAATATCATACTGTTGGAGACTTGGACTATAGAATGAAACAGGAAAAAAAATGATGTGCCATTAACCAAATCAATGTCTTGAGTATAGTTTGAGTTATGAAGCAGATCTGAGGCTTGATTAGCTTCCATTTATCCTACTGTTCCTTTAATTGTTATAATTTTGAGGTATAGCTCTTGAATTTGCAACTCATTTCCTATGTGCTACCTTTATGCTTTTTAATCTTCCCCCACTTTATCATAGTGCATTCACTCAAATAACTTGAAGAAGTCTACTGTGGCAGGTGCATTGATTATAATGGGGTATGGTAAAAGATTAATAGCAGGGCGAGATTATGAAGGGCTTTGAAGCCATGTTGAACTATTTAGACTTTATCCTAGGAACAGTGGGAGTGACATGAGGTTTTTAGAAAACTTAGTTACTGCAGCATGGGGAATGAACTGGAGGGCAAGAGAGGCAAAACCTTGATGAGTTAGAAGGTTAGTGCAATGGTTAAGGTGAAAAGTGATGATGATGACCTAAGGTGATAATTTCAATATAGATCAAAAGAAGTAGACAGATTAAAGAAATATTTAAGAGGTAGCATTTTTAGAACCTGGTGAGTGATTAGATGAAGAAGGATTCATTAGATGAAGAAGGACTCCCCCTGGTAAGCCTCTGCTTTTGCCCTATGCTTTTCCTGAGATAAGATTCATCACTCTGTCATTCATCCCACAAATAAATCCACTTCCATTAATGGACAATGTGCATTTTGCTGAATATTTCATGGGGAAATGGAAGACCTGGTTACACTGAACACCGTAGAGTGAAATTCAATCTGATTCCTCCATTGAACACATCTCTCCCAAAGTCTCTTTCCTATCTAACTCTCCCCAGGTCTTCCCCTCTTCCTTACTTTACTCTTCCTGTCTCAGCTCCTCTGCTGTCTTGCATCCTCCTAGATTCTACTTTACTTCTATCCTCTTTCTTATAGAGAGCAACTTAACTTTTCTCTGAGCTTCTTCAATTTATATCCTCATATGGCAACCCAGGCTTCCATTTTGTTTGGGATCTTCATCTTTAGAAGGCAGAGGACATTCCATATAATGATCAATATTGCTGATTTTTTTCTTTTGCTTTTAGGCTCCAATATGGCTGGATAGTGCCATTTACTGATCCTGTGTTTATTTAAAATTTTGATATTTTGTTTATCATGTCTTTGCATTATTTTTATTTTAAAAAAGTTTGCATTGAAGTATTTATCTTGATTCTGAGTCTTTTGCTGCCTTTTTACATTTTGCATCCAAGGGGAATGCCTCACTTGCCCTGGCCTTTGATAACCTGTAGGAATTTTAGACATACATTTTTATTCACTTTATGCAAGTTTAATTTTCCTGAAATACAGGCTTTCTTGAGCCACCCAGTCTGACCTTTTGTATATTAATGCTTCTTTCTGTCCATCAGAAGGTGGTATTAGAGCAAAAGTTAGGAATTGACTTTATTCCAGAATACATGAGGTAAATAGTTAGTCATATAAGTCAGGGTATGGTTAAGTGGTAAATGTGTGAAACAGTGTTAGACATGTTAGAAGGAAGCAAGATGGGCCAGGGTAAGAGACATCTGGAACTGGAAACTAAACCAATATGTCAGGGAGATCCCCAACTCACTAATGGATTCAGCTCCACATCTAGTACAGGCAACAGGAAGTGATTTAGGTAGACAGTCAGAGTCAGGAAATCCACACTTTTCCTGGAGAGGAGGAGGAGAGCAGCACTGCAGAGTTTAGAAGCAGAAAGAATGCAAAAACACAAGAAGATATTTGATGAGATGGAAGCCTGGTGATAGTTGGATTGGGTGGCTTTAAAACTGAAAGAAGGGGAAATGAAAGTTGAGGATAATTAACATTTTTTGCCCTGCATGGTTGGAGCAGGGAAGACCATCAGCTGAACCCCTGAACTGATGTTCTTGCAATTTCCTCCTTGATCAGGAACATGTTGGTCCCAAGCTTGTGGCTCATTCTGCAAATGGCTTTAGCAATAGGGAGTGGCACACAGAGAGGAGAGGAACCAGGCAAGACACTGGAGTTAGGAATGGGAGAATATTTATAATGCCTTCTCTATACTATGCATGTGTAGAAATAGAAAATTTTAAACAGCAATTCTTTGTTGTTGTTGTTGATGATGATGATAAGGTAATTTAAATGTAATATTACTTAGAGAAAAGCATCCAAAATATGCTTTGCTTTTATCACTAGAAAAATGGTTTTCTTCCAAAGTTTAACTCAATGTCTCACCTCCCCCAGTATGCCAGAACCTCAAAGTCTGCAGGGTGTTAGTTATGCATTCAATTCACCTTCTCATATTCATGATGGCTAAATCATTTTTACTTTTATATTGCTTCTTACTGATAGTTTGCCAAATTCACATATGCACAGGAAGAAAGTTGATATTTTCTCTCTGTTAGCATGAAATGCTTTATTGCTGAACTCAATGGCACCACATTAATTCAAAGGGAGAGAGGCCAATGAGATTGGAAATCAAGCCCTTCAATTCTGAATTTCCACATTTATTGCATTTGAGGATGCCAAGGCGTAATGATAAAGCATTCCAGCAGGCAGAACGCACGGTTTTAAACCTATTTACTCTGCTGTAGCTGAATGTCTCTGCATATGACAAATGTTGTGAATAAGTATGTTTCAAGGCCAAAGAGCTCTGTGAGAAATCCCATCGTTCTAAAGATCACAAAATCATTTCAGAAATTGAACAATATTACAGAAGCTTAATAGCAGATTTGAATCTTATGTCTCCAACATGTCAAGAGTCATTTAAAGCATCCTGTGGGTGGTTTGTGCACAACAGCCAGTATTCCTGTGCTTTGGAACTTCCAGGAACCAGAACTTAAATTCTCCCAAAAAGGGAATTGTCTCAGTACTTAGTTAGCAACAAACTATTTTAGGTTCTCATGGTGGATGAACTCAGGAAGTCAGCCTTTGTTGGTGCAAAAGAGTCATTTTGATGGAACGATGAACCCATCATATAGCTTGAAATTAGGGAATTCACTTCTGGATTTTAGAACCTGAATCCTTTATGTAAACCAGTTACATTTATTACCTTAAAAGCATTTGTCCCTTTTCCAAAAAGGCTTATAACCAAAGCCTAATAAAATGAGTGCTAAGGAATCCCTGTTGTTTTATATTTGTACACCAGCTCTATGTTCTGAATTTTCTGGAACAAGATCTTTTTAAAAATTGTCCTCTTACATTCCCTGCTCATGGATTGGAAGAATAAATATTGTAAAAATGTCAATACTACCCAAAGCTATCTACACATTCAATGCAATCCCAATCAAAATTGCACCAGCATTCTTCTCGAAACTAGAACAAGCAATCCTAAAATTCATATGGAACCACAAAAGGCCCCGAATAGCCAAAGGAATTTTGAAGAAGAAGACCAAAGCAGGAGGCATCCCAATCCCAGACTTTAGCCTCTACTACAAAGCTGTCATCATCAAGACAGCATGGTATTGGCACAAAAACAGACACATAGACCAATGGAATAGAATAGAAACCCCAGAACTAGACCCACAAACGTATGGCCAACTCATCTTTGACAAAGCAGGAAAGAACATCCAATGGAAAAAAGACAGTCTCTTTAACAAATGATGCTGGGAGAACTGGACAGCAACAGGCAGAAGGTTGAAACTAGACCACTTTCTCACACCATTCACAAAAATAAACTCAAAATGGAGAAAGGACCTGAATGTGAGACAGGAAACCATCAAAACCTTAGAGGAGAAAGCAGGAAAAGACCTCTCTGATCTCAGCCGTAGCAATCTCTTACTCGACACATCCCCAAAGGCAAGGGAATTAAAAGCAAAAGTGAATTACTGGGACCCTATGAAGATAAAAAGCTTCTGCACAGCAAAGGAAACAACCAACAAAACGAAAAGGCAACCAACGGAATGGGAAAAGATATTTGCAAATGACATATCGGACAAAGGGCTAGTATCCAAAATCTATAAAGAGCTCACCAAACTCCACACCCGAAAAGCAAATAACCCAGTGAAGAAATGGGCAGAAAACATGAATAGACACTTCTCTAAAGAAGACATCCGGATGGCCAACAGGCACATGAAAAGATGTTCAGCGTCGCTCCTTATCAGGGAAATACAAATCAAAACCACACTCAGGTATCACCTCACGCCAGTCAGAGTGGCCAAAATGAACAAATCAGGAGACTATAGATGCTGGAGAGGATGTGGAGAAACGGGAACCCTCTTGCACTGTTGGTGGGAATGCAAATTGGTGCAGCCGCTCTGGAAAGCAGTGTGGAGGTTCCTCAGAAAATTAAAAATAGACCTACCCTATGACCCAGCAATAGCACTGCTAGGAATTTATCCAAGGGACACAGGAGTACTGATGCATAGGGGCACTTGTACCCCAATGTTCATAGCAGCACTCTCAACAATAGCCAAATTATGGAAAGAGCCTAGATGTCCATCAACTGATGAATGGATAAAGAAATTGTGGTTTATATACACTATGGAATACTACGTGGCAATGAGAAAAAATGAAATGTGGCCTTTTGTAGCAACGTGGATGGAACTGGAGAGTGTGATGCTAAGTGAAATAAGCCATACAGAGAAAGACAGATACCATATGGTTTCACTCTTATGTGGATCCTGAGAAACTTAACAGGAACCCATGGGGGAGGGGAAGAAAAAAAAAAAAAGAGGTTAGAGTGGGAGAGAGCCAAAGCATAAGAGACTGTTGAGAACTGAGAGCAAACTGAGGGTTGATGGGGGGTGGGAGGGAGGAGAGGGTGGGTGATGGGTATTGAGGAGGGCACCTTTTGGGATGAGCACTGGGTGTTGTATGGAAACCAATTTGACAATAAATTTCATATATTAAAAAAAAAAAAAACTGTTCTCTTAGACCCCTGAACTACTGACACTCCCAAAACATTCCAACATTTTCTCATGCAGACCTTATCTCCCTTACAACTCTTTCCATTCTGAGACAGAACAGAAATCTTTTGTAAGACAGCATGAGACAAAGCTGGTATCAGCCTTGTTTACCATAATTGGGATTTTCAGTTTCCGAAAATAGAAGAAGATCATTGCTTTGGAGCTTCTTTATGTAAGGGGAGCACAGAGAGAAGGTTACCCCAAATTTACTTGGTCTGTCCAGACCTAGCTGTGACCAAAGCAGGCTCACGTTTGAGTATGCTTTTGGGAAGGGGGTAAAATAGGAGGGAAAAATAAAGACACTTGGGAAAAGATATGGCCTTCTCTGTATGCTTTAGTGAAGAAATTTGATGCATATTCCTCACATGACTAGTTTCAACCTGAATCTAAATCCACTGATCTGTAAAGCACTCTTTGAATTTGCACTCCTGATTTTTAAATTTACTGATAATAAAGTCTCCCCTGGGCCTCATCAGCTCTTAATTGTTAAAGTATCTCACTGTTGCTGGTATGGTTTGTACAAACCCTAATTGAACTGCTAACATACCTTGAAATCTCAGCAGGATTAATTTTTTCACAGTTTGAGCGATTTTTATCAGATTAATTACTACCTCCTGTAGTCCAATCCCTCACTCTCTGCCAACCCACCTCAAGAACCTATATCTATTTCTGGAGCTGTGAGAAATCTGTCATGATGTATTTAGCTGAATTTTTTTTTTTTTTTTTTTTTTTTTTTTTTTTTTTTTTTTTTTTTTTTTTTTTTTTTT
>NW_024420481.1:4828327-4847155 GCF_014898765.1 Herpailurus yagouaroundi
ATGGTTTCGGCAAGAATCATCAACAGATGATAACTTTGGTGGGGAGGTTTGATGAGGAGCTAGATATATGCATAGTCTCAAAGTGCCTCCTCATAGATTGCTTTGTAGTTATGAAGCGAGAAAGAGTAACTATACAATGGAAAAACTGGACAATTCCTTGACCAGACAATCAAAATCAAGATCACAGATAGCCTCCAAATGTGATGCTCTGAATAGGACACAGTGCGTCTGTAGTTTTCGGGCTGAGAATGCATAAACCTGAATGTAATCATAAGGAAACATCAGACAAACCAAAACTGCGGAACAGTCTATAAAATAATTGGCCTCTGCTCTTCAAAAATGTCAGTGTCATAAAGACAAAGAGAGCCTGAGGAACTGTTGGGGATTAAGAGAAACTAAAGAGATATGACAACAAAATGCAAACACGATGCTGGGTTGCTTCCTATACTGGAGGAACCAAAATGCCATAAAGGACATTATTGGGACAATTGATAAAATAAGAAGATGGACAGCAGATAAAAATATTGTAACAATGTTAAATTTCCTGAATTTGACAACTATACTGTGATTATCTAAGAGAATGTCTTTGTCCTTAGGAGAGACACAAACTGGAGTATTAGGGGGCAAAGTGGATTGATGTATGTCATCTGCCTTCACATGGTTCTGAAAATAAATACACATATGTTGAGTAAATATATATATATATATAGTTCTATATAAGATATATGAATTAATTATATTTAATAAATTATGTACATACACATGTATGTATGTATATATACATTCTATGCTTTTGGCCACTCTGCTATCTGCATCTCAAAGTTGTGTATATGGCAGGGAGAGAATGAGATTAACCTGGGTAAAAAGTATAAAGGCATTCTCTGTACCATTCTTGCAACTCTTAAGTTTGAAATTATTTTCAAAGAATGATGACCTGTTTCCCTTATATGTATACCTTTTGGATTCCCATCTCCATTCCTTCACTCCTTCACTGACATCACTCCCACAACAATTCTCCCCAATGTGGCAAATCAATTTCTCCAATCCTACCTGGATCAACAGGTTCAGTTCGAACAGGCCCCTTCTCTACATTCCTCCAGCACTGCTGGTGTCAGTATCATTTGACCTGATCTTGTTGATTGGCTTTGTTTTGGGATGTAGACAGCATAATGGCTAAATGCACAGACTGTGGAATCAGACTGCCTGGGTTCAGGTCCCAGTTCTGCCACTTAAAAGCTGTGTGACCTTGAGCAAATTCCTTACTTTCTATCAATCTTGGTTCCTTTGACAGGAAGCAGCATTGCATGAGGGAGGAAAGAGCACTCACTGGGAGTTCAGAGGCTTGATTCTACTGTAGATTTGTCACAAATGTGTGACCTTGTGGGTCTCAGTTCTCACACATGTAAAATAAAGGCATTGGATGAATAAGTGGTCCTCCACCCAGGTTGACATTAGAATCATCTGGGGAGCTCTAAAATACATATAAAATATATCGGCATCCAACCTCCCCCTCCCCGACCAAAAACTCTGGTAAAAGGTGAATCTTAGGCATCGTAGTTTTTAGAAGGTCTTTGCAACTTTGTGATTTCATGAAAAAAGGCTGCTGTGGATTGTTTGTTGTTGTTATTGAGGCCCCTTCTGTCTCACCCACAATGTGTGGCCTAGGGCTTGATCACATGGTAGGGACACACAATGCCAAAGTGTTAACTAAAATAATGATCAGCTAAGATTTTCCTTTTTTCCCCCAGCTAGAAAGAGAGATCTCTGACAATCTCAGCATCTTGACAGAGTGATTATTGCCTCCCAGAATCCCCTACTAGCCATAGGAAATTAACTGTAGGAGTGTATGCCCTTAATGGGAATCTAGCATGTCAATGGGCTATTTCTGTCATTGTGATTTAGTTTAATATTCCAATATGCCCCCGCTGATTTTCATGATACTTAGCAAAAAAAGAAGTGGTGGTTCTCCCTTGGTTCACATTTGACCAATTGCTATGCTTGAGGCAATCACAAAACACCATAGGTGTTGAAAATGATTAGGGACAATTAAGATAGTGCAGCCTCCAAGAAGAAGCCAGTATCAAGTCTTCGATCTCCCAAATGCACAGGTTGTATGTTCCTGCAGCAGCAATTGCCTAAAAATATCTAATACTTAATTACTTTCGAAGTGTCAGTCTTCATAACTGGGTATTAGAATGTTCTAATTGATAGCGCAGCTGCAAACTTCCCTGCCTGACACTGGCATATGGCTTGCAATATTCTTCCACCTTGATCAGTTTTCTTTCTTCATAAAGCTTACCTAGAGATTGCAGATTGCAGGCACCATCTACCTAGGATTGGAATTACTGGACCTTTTTTTTCCCTCCAATTTCCTGTTTTGAGCAAAAGGGGAAAACACACACACACACACACACACACACACACACACACAAGTAAATGAAAAGAAAAATAAAAAATAGCTCAGCTCAGAGGCTTATGGCAACCAAATTATGTTGTAAAACTTCCTAGTTCCTGTTGCTTTTGCCTTTCATTTTAAGAAAACCCTATACACATGCAATATAGATATCAGCTAGAGTCACTCCTATCATCCTTAGAATCTAAAAAAGATTGGCTGGAACCTCTATCCCAGTGATTGTGAAAAGTCCAAAGCCCTCCACCAGCTGTGAATGCCATTGTAGCCACTTGTAGCTCTGAGCCCTTGCCACTTTGAGTCTGTTTTATTTCAGTCTGCTGTACGTGCAGTTTCTGTTCTACAGTATGTTGACTCAAACTCAGAACATAACCCCTTTCCTTAATTTTCCAAAACCCCACTCACTCAAGGAAAGTGGATGTGGCAGATTTTAATGAAGCTTGGGTAATATGGAGGGATTTTTACCACAGGCATGCAAATGACTTCAAATGGAGTGGTAGCTATTCTTGTCCTTCAAAGTCCCTTAGCCCAAGCTCTAGCCTCCTACCACATTGCTTAGCCTCCTTGATCTTTCTTCATGGCTTCTTCCCTTTTCTTTATTTTTTGTTCCTGTCAATTCAGGAAGAATATACAGGTATTGCAAGCTTTCTTGAGCAGAGCAATTGGGCTCTCTAGTGCCAATTCCAAAACTTAATTCTGGGCTTCCCTTTGTGTACCCACAGCTGTAAATTTACTGCCTAAAAGGGCCCATCTGATTGGGTTTGTTTTCTAGTATATACATAAAATGTCTGTATGTATGCATGTGTATGCATAGATACATATGCACACATATATATTTCTAAATTTATAAAACTTATAGCATATATCAATTAAAACTTAATCTTTTATTTGGCAACAATATTTCCTATAAAACAGCCTCTTAACTCATGTGCAGGGCTCTAGGGTCTTTCTAGTCCTAATTGAGTCTCTGTACAGCGTCAAATGAACCTTCCAGAAACTTTTTTCATCATGTTATTTCTCTGCATACCACCCTTCATTAATATGATGATCTAGTGAATATTTAGAGATTAGTGGTTGATAATGATTATTTATTTCTAGAAACTTATCCATTTTATCAGGAAGTTTTAATGTCTTGAATTAGAGCAATGAGTAAAAACCTACATGATGTGCTTAAACAGATTCTGGAACATAATAAGGGCGAGTAAAGGTTAGTGACTAATGTTGTTGTTGTTACATTATTATCGGGATTTTGGGTGTGGTGGCATAGAGGAGGGTATAGACAAGGTATGGGGACTTGTTGGTGTGGCTCAAATTCCTATAGTTAAACAGCTTATTTTACCTGTGAGTAATGTCAAAGCTAGGATTCACAAGTAGCTCCTTCTCTGTTGTGTTCATTATCGCCCACCAACTTCCCCCAGCCAAGTCAGGAATTACCATTAAGTGAATGTCCACATTCTTCAGCCTTCCATGCAACATGTGGCATGATCAGACTCCTGATCTTTATTTTTCCAAACTTTTATTCCTCTGCATACATATATAATTTTATGTTCTAGTTATACTTGTCTTATTTTTTTTGCTTGTCATATAACTTTACCCTAACATATTATACTTGTTAAAATAACATTATTTAATTTTTTTAAAGTTTATTTATTTATTTTGAGAGAGACAGAAAACACGAGTAGGGTAGGGGCAGAGAGAGAGAGAGAGAGAGAGAGAGACGAGAGAGAGAGAGAGAGAGAGAGAGAGAGAGAGAGAGAGACAATTCCAATCAGGATCTGTGCTGTCAGCACAGAGCCTGATGTGGGGCTTGATCTCACGAACTGTGAGATCATGACTTGAGCCAAGATCAAGGGGTTATCATCCCTGCTAAGATAACCTTAAGTGAGAGTTTTTATTTGGAACTGAGGAAACTATACTGGGATCTACCTAAGGGGTGGTGGGTGGTAGTTGGGGTTAGGAAATTGGGAATTAAGTTAAGCATTGTTGAAGTCTGCCATCATTATGCATTTCCTATTTTCTAAACAGGGCCATATGGTGATCATCTGCATTACTCTTTACCTTTCATTAAGCATAGGTTCCCCAAACCTACGATTAAAATGTTTTCTGACTTACACTGATATCTTACTGTTTCACTGAGCAGGACTGTTTTCCTCTTCTCTGAATTTAACCTCTTAAGTAAGAATAGACAAAGCCAGTGTGGGTGATCTTACCTAGAGTAAGGCAGGGTTCTTCAAAGGCCAGAATCAAGCACCAACTCTGTTAGCAGAACCAACAGAGGCAAGGCTCTCTGTGAAGACTTCCAAGCACTGGCAGATGGGAGGTAGAGGATTTGGGCATGCTTCAGTAGGCTAGGTCTCTACCTAAAGTTTGTTCCAAGAACAGTTACATACTGCAGAAGTCTGGCTCATTTGTTGGTCCACACTTTAATGAATAGTATCTATCAAAAACCATGCTACTTGCCCATAACCGGGTTTATTGTTGTCTTCCTGAAACAATTTTTTGGCCATCAAGTCCCCCAACAAATACCATATTGATGACCATATTGTGAAAACACTGTTTTTTGTAAGATGGTAAAATTGGCCCATCTGTTTCTCTCTCTGCTTACTTGTGGACAGGGGAATGGTGAGACACACCCCTCACCATGGTCTGGACACATTTCAATGCATTATGCCAGCCAGAGAATCTCACCTCATTTACTTCTGGATATTGTTTCCTTTCACAAGGAGAAGAACACAGATTGCTTTGGGAAAAGATCATAGTCCTGTCATGGATTTCTCTGACCAGATCCAGCTGAGTGGAGGAGTAGAGGATAGGGAAGTCTGGATTCTGAAGAAAAAAAAGATGGCTGGGGCTGGTATACAACACCAATATCAGTGTCTGAATGTCTTAAAGGGATTGGAGGGGGAAGGTATGTAACCTGAAGAGCTTAGATCATACTGTTTACATCTGTCCATGCACTAAAGTGTCATTCAGTAATAGTGTTCTCAGTTTTTGCCTCTCCCTTATCCTCACCCAATGTATGAAGCAGTTTCTTCACGTGTATTAATACCTTGCCCTGGAAATCCCACAGGCTTCTTGTGAGACTCAAAGTGGTAATGATTGTGAAGATCTTTGCAAATGGAAAATTGCTGTACAAATGTAGGAACTTGGCTAGAAAACCAAAGAATCTTAAGATTTGATGAGACTTGAAAGGTTACATAGTCCAATCCCTGTCCTATGCTTGAAGAAACCACCATAATTATTATACTTACTTGAAGATTTACAAGTATAAGCATTACTTGGGGAGTGAGTTATCCAACAAGCATTTATTGAGCACCTATTATTTTTCAGATGCTGTTCTATGTGCTGTAAGATAAAACAGTGAATGAAGCAGATGAGGCCTCTGCCCTCAAATAGCTTAAAATTGAGTAGGGAGGGCTATTATCATGTAAATAAAATAACATAATTTCTGATAGTAATACATGGCATTCAGGTAATTAAAATAGGAGTATGTGATAGAGTGACTGGGGGAGCAACCTTAGATTATGTTTTCAGAGACGGATTCTCTGAGGAGGTAATACTTAAACTTAGTTTTTAATGAAAGAAGGAGCCAGACTGCAAAGACCAAGTGAAAGAACATTCCAGGTAGAGGATATAGCCCTGGGGGAAGGTATATTTTAGGATCAGTGTGGCTAGTGCAGATTTTGTGAAGAGGAGAGTACTAAGAGAGGAGACCATAGAGGTAGGCAGAGGCCAGATCATGAAGGGAATTTTAAACAAACAAACAAGCAAACAAACAAACAAACAAACAGATCATTTATATTTGATTCTAAATGAGATGGGAAGCCATTGGAAGGTTTTAAGCAAGGGAATCACATTATCAGTTTTGAATTTTAATAAGAATCTTCTGGTTGCTGTGTTGAGAAAAAAACAAAGGCACCAAGGGTGGAAACTGTTTAGCCATTAGGGGACTGTGGTAATTGTATATTTGCTCATAAGTATTTGTTTCTTCCTTGCCATGATTTCCTGTAGGCTGAGATATTTTCCTTCTCCTTTAACTTTGGGCTTGGCCATGTGACTTCACTTGGCCAATTAAATTTGAGAAGATGTAACCTATATCCTGTCAGAGCAGAGCTTCAGGTATACTTGTGGTTTGGCTCTGCTGCCCATGATCTTCTGTTCTCCACTATGAGAATTGCATGGATCTTCAGGGTCCTTCTTAGACACATGGAACTAAGTTCATCCCGCTGAAACCCAGCAGAGTTCAGTTGAACTGCAGCCCTCATGTAACTTGAGCAAGAAATATTTATTTTCAAAAGTCTCAGAGATTCTGGGATTGTTTGAGGCTACCAAATACAAAAACAAAACCACAAACCCAAACCCAAAAATGAAGAAAACCCAAAACCAAAAAAACTGGTAGCAGTGGAAACGGTGAGACTTTACATATATATTTTTTATTTATTTTTGTTGTTCATTTAGTTTTGAGAGAGGGACAGAGAGAGAGAGGGAGACACAGAATCCGAAGCAGGCTCCAGGCTCTGAGCTGTCAGCACAGAGCCTGATGTGAGGCTAGAACTCATGAACCATGAGATCATGACCTGAGCCAAAGTCGGATGTTTAATTGACTGAGCCACCAAGTTGCCCCAGATTTTACATATATTTTGAAGACATAACTAAAAAGACTTGCTGGTGTTTGCAAGATGTGGGATGAAAGAGAAGGAGAAGAGTCAAGGATGACTTTTGAGCAACCTAGAAAATAGGGCATCCTTTACTGAAATGGGGAAGAATTAGGGAAAAGCTAGTATGAGGGAAACCAGGCATTCATTTTTGGCCATCTTATGTTTGAAGTGATTATTAGAGATTCATATGTTGACCTACTTTTTCCTCCCAACAAATTCTTACTTTATTTATTTGTTTGTTTTATTTTAACCTACAAAAAGAATATTTGGTAGCTTAAAGTACTGGTAAAACCAGGAAAGCAAGGGGATTCAGAGGGAAAATTATATTGAAAAAGTCTGGCAGAGGAAAACTGCAATTCAATGCAAATAGTTTTGAGCTTCTTAGTAACCAAAATGAAGAGGCAGAGGCAGTGAGTTATAAAACTCTCATTTTCTGGGGCAATGGTTCTCAATCTTGGCTGCAGAGTGTAATCCTGGAGCTTGGCCAAGCACATTGTAAATGGTGACCTCTGATGCTGCACAACTTAACAGTCCTGTCCAGCACCCGCTTCTAGAAATCCAAATTTAACTGGTCTAGGATGGAGCTGGCATGTAAATATGTTTACTATTAGATGACTCTAATGTGCAGCCAGAGTTGAAAACTATTACTTTTATAGAAGAAAGAGTACCCATTGATATGGAAAGATAAACTTGTTCTTGAGTTCTGATTAAATTTGTCTCAGGCATCTTTGTGTTGGGGTATTGAGCTATGTAATGAATGATGCTATAGATTAGCAATTTCACATGAGATACAGAAGCTTTTCTCCTTTATTGCTTATTATATGTATCCTCAATGAAAGCTGAAGTTGTAAGGTTAAAATTATAGTTGTGTAAAAGCAGAAGCAAGAGTGATAGGGTGCAGCTATGTGGCTTTCTAGTATTAGGTTTAGCAGAGTAATAAATCTTGGAAAATCATGAAGAGGAAAGAGTTAGTGGGATCCTCATGAACACCAGTAGATTCAAGAAGACTTTGCTCAGTTTGTCCATGAAGCCATTCTGGAGTATTTCTCGTGTCTGAGTCTTTCAGACAGCTCTTTCCCCCTTAACTGAGGTCTGCCTGTGGTTGGACAGGGAGTGGTGTGTTCTCCTTCCCTTTTAGTTTTGTCACTATTGTGCTTTCCCATGCCAAGCAGGTTTTTCCTTTGGGGGAAGACACTTAGGCAGAAATGAAATTAAGAAATAATGTAATGATGATGGCGGCAATTCTTTGCGCAGTCTAAGAGCAGTTGGCTGCTAATTGTGAAGCGGTAATAAGGGGGGCCCTGGGCCATAAGGTTTGCATTAGGAACACCTGTAGTTTTCATTTAACACCATGGATCATTAAACAGCTGCTCAAAATGGCCTTATTAAAACAAACACAGTTGCACTGTTTTATGTGTGTGTTATATTGCAGTGAGCAGATCAGATGAAAACAGAGAGGTCTTGTAAAAAAAAAAAAAAGATACCCTAAGCATATTTAAAGGTACTATCACATAAAGGCAATTATAGCTGGGTATTTTTCTGCTTTTGTGAAGTTGAAACTGATTGAACTTGTTGGATTTTGCCTTAAGCTTTTTCACTGGGGCTGAGTGGCATGGAAACTTGATGAGAGTCTTCTTTGGAGGAGGCCCTCATTGAAGTCACTGGTATGCTCTAAAACTGGCCTGTCATGTGTGTTCCTTTCACTGAAGAAAGCAAATTGCACTATCCTCTGTAATGTGAAGATGACCTTCTGGGAAGAAGAGGAGCTCTGGAGTTTTTCTATCATTGAGGATGTGTTTGTTCTATGTCACCTGTACTTTCACATTGATATCCCCTTACCTGTTTAATTACATGTTTGTAATATTGCTAATTAAAATTAGATGTTGAGTTTGTGCCCAGAGTCAGGGTCCAGATTAAAGCTGGAATGCAGAAGTTTTTTGATTTAAAAATAATTGGTCTTTGGTGGAAATATTTTCTAATTATTTGTCAAAGATAAATTTTAGATGCTTCAGGATGCAAGAGTCTTGAGGATGTAGTCTGGACAGTGACATGCTGGTGTTTTTAGATATATTTTTATGAGAATGACAGTAGAGGCTGTATGAGGTGTGTGTGTGTGTGTGTGTGTGTGTGTGTGTGTGTGTGTGTGAGAGAGAGAGAGAGAGAGAGAGAGAGAGAGAGATGGAGAGATTGAGAGTTTGTTCCATCAACATCAAGCTCCACATGTGGGTTAATCTCTTCTATAATTGCATAGATTTATGACAAGTGACACTTTATGTCTTACCCTAATTCTGTGCAGGAAGCCTTTCATAGACATTGTTTGTGGGCTTGATTTCATTAAAGGGCCCCATGTGCCTTCCTGTTTTATAATCACACAGTCAAGTAGTCTTCAGGCTAGAAAAGAGATCTTGGTGAGTCTGGGAACCTGTCCAGGAGTGTAGAGGAGTGGGACAGGGAGGAAAGACTTAGATCTCTCAGTGGTATGAATTAGAGTTACCATAAAGAAAAGTAGGTGAATCCTGAGCATATGCATTTGGCTCACAGTTTCCTCCACATATGTGTCTGTCACTTCTGCTCCTTTGCTGAGGTTCCCTACTTCCCTAACCCATTTCCTGGCTCTGGTATCTATTGCAAAGTTAATCTTTGGTAAAATTGTTAAAGCTAGCAGTTTGTTCATGGTGTTTTTTTGCCATTCCGGCTGACTTCATTATTTTTGTTTTCCTCTGATGGGCCTGCCTTTCCTACACTCCTACCCTCCCTGACAGGTTCCCAGACACTTTCAACTTTCTTCCATCTCATCTTGTCAAAACCTTCTCTTGAAAAGGATGGAGAACTTCTACAACATGATGAGGAAATGGCCAATGCAGCACAAAGGGCCCATGAAGTAGGGAACCCAACCTTTAGCTGATGAGATGAAGTACTACCATTGGATATTTAGGCATCTTCTAGCTGAAAGTGAAGTTGGGGGCAGGGGTAGGGTGGGACATTTTAGTTCCTTCCTGTTATATTCTGAGATTAAATCACAAGTGAGTGGTAATTTTCAGTGTTCTTCTTTTGCTATACTCAGTTTTATATCTCTCAGGTGAGAGCCTGGACAGTGATAACCCCTCAATAAATTTTTTTGAATGATTGAATGAATGAATGGGCAGAAGGAACTCCCCCATACCTCCTTACTTCACAGTAGTAGCTCTGCCTACTTACAAACTAGACCCTTTTCATAAACAGGAGTGCCTTCAGGCAGAAGAGTATTGTGCTGCCAAGAGTATGGAGTATTATGTTGTCAACGTATTGTCCAGGTCTTCAGTGTGTTGTCAGGTTTCAGTGTAAGACACTTCTTTGCTGAACATTATGGCCCACAAGATGCATTTGATTCCGCTTTCACAGTTAAAGAAGAATGGGCATAAACAAACGTTCCCTTTCCTTTAAGGAGAAGATGCTTCTCCTTAAGCCTACTTGCAGATATCCTTAATCTAGCCTTGTCAAATCCTTAATCTCGCCTCGTCAATAAAGAATATGATTGATATAGCCCACATCATTTTCAACAGACCTTCTAGGATTCCAGAGACAATGGAAGGAAGAAATCATGTCTATTTCAGTTCTATTTTATTTACATGGAAACTAATTACTTTCAATTTTTGCCTGTTTCTTTCAGGCCCTGAATCTTTGGCTTCCAGCCAATTTGCATCATTTAAAAAATTTAAAACACACACACAGACACACACACACACACACACACACACACACACACACACACACACACCTCCCAGGCAGACCACACCTGGCTCCAAGAGTCTACTTTAGGTTTCTAATCTATGAAGCTTGATTTGGCTAGAGAGATAAGTGTTCAAAAACTCAAACCATTGGCATTCCCTTCTCCATATGTTCCTCATCACTTTTGCTTAAAACTTCTAGGCCATTTGGGAAATCCTAGGTTGACCACTGAGAGAATTGTTGATTCTAGGATTACTAATTAACATCTAGAGAGACACGTAAATAACGTGTGTGTGTCCCTGAAGAACTTCTTTGATCCTTAATTATTACAAGCAGGATTGTTTTTAGACAGTGCTCTAGAAAGAAATTTAGTTATTAGCTTATTCATTTTTTACTCATTTCATTCCTGCCATGACCTCAGATGAGCACCTAGGTTACAATGGAGAACCAAGAAATGGGCTTTATGGCCTCAGGCCCCAGGAGTCAGTGTTTATTTTCTTCTGCCTTGGCAGAAGAACTTGAAAAGCATTGTTACTCACTATATAAATTTTCTCTAAACAAGCATGTTTGCCTGAAGTTACTCACTTAAAAAAATAATGTTTGGGGAAGAAAAATAAACATGCAATGCTCCGCATTTGAAATAAAGTGAGAGAAAGTTTCTACTGATAAAAAACCTGATTTATAGCATAACGTTTAGAAAACTATGTTTTGTTTAAGTGTATGTAGTGAATTAACTGTTAAAAATATGGGTAAAGAGATGTCCTGCTATCTCTGGGATGATAGGTGTTTTATTAAGACATTTTTATAATCATAAAAATAATATATATACTATAGAAAATATTGAAAATACAGAAAACTTAAAAAAAACAAAGTATATGATTCCACTACTCAGAGACAACTGCCTTTTTTTAATTTATATATGAAATTTATTGTCAAATTGGTTTCCATACAACACCCAGTGCTCATCCCAAAAGGTGCCCTCCTCAATACCCATCACCCACCCTCTCCTCCCTCCCACCCCCCATCAACCCTCAGTTTGCTCTCAGTTCTCAACAGTCTCTTATGCTTTGGCTCTCTCCCACTCTAACCTCTTTTTTTTTTTCCTTCCCCTCCCCCATGGGTTCCTGTTAAGTTTCTCAGGATCCACATAAGAGTGAAACCATATGGTATCTGTCTTTCTCTGTATGGCTTATTTCACTTAGCATCACACTCTCCAGTTCCATCCACGTTGCTACAAAAGGCCACATTTCATTTTTTCTCATTGCCACGTAGTATTCCATAGTGTATATAAACCACAATTTCTTTATCCATTCATCAGTTGATGGACATCTAGGCTCTTTCCATAATTTGGCTATTGTTGAGAGTGCTGCTATGAACATTGGGGTACAAGTGCCCCTATGCATCAGTACTCCTGTGTCCCTTGGATAAATTCCTAGCAGTGCTATTGCTGGGTCATAGGGTAGGTCTATTTTTAATTTTCTGAGGAACCTCCACACTGCTTTCCAGAGCGGCTGCACCAATTTGCATTCCCACCAACAGTGCAAGAGGGTTCCCGTTTCTCCACATCCTCTCCAGCATCTATAGTCTCCTGATTTGTTCATTTTGGCCACTCTGACTGGCGTGAGGTGATACCTGAGTGTGGTTTTGATTTGTATTTCCCTGATAAGGAGCGACGCTGAACATCTTTTCATGTGCCTGTTGGCCATCCGGATGTCTTCTTTAGAGAAGTGTCTATTCATGTTTTCTGCCCATTTCTTCACTGGGTTATTTGCTTTTCGGGTGTGGAGTTTGGTGAGCTCTTTATAGATTTTGGATACTAGCCCTTTGTCCGATATGTCATTTGCAAATATCTTTTCCCATTCCGTTGGTTGCCTTTTCGTTTTGTTGGTTGTTTCCTTTGCTGTGCAGAAGCTTTTTATCTTCATAGGGTCCCAGTAATTCACTTTTGCTTTTAATTCCCTTGCCTTTGGGGATGTGTCGAGTAAGAGATTGCTACGGCTGAGATCAGAGAGGTCTTTTCCTGCTTTCTCCTCTAAGGTTTTGATGGTTTCCTGTCTCACATTCAGGTCCTTTCTCCATTTTGAGTTTATTTTTGTGAATGGTGTGAGAAAGTGGTCTAGTTTCAACCTTCTGCATGTTGCTGTCCAGTTCTCCCAGCACCATTTGTTAAAGAGACTGTCTTTTTTCCATTGGATGTTCTTTCCTGCTTTGTCAAAGATGAGTTGGCCATACGTTTGTGGGTCTAGTTCTGGGGTTTCTATTCTATTCCATTGGTCTATGTGTCTGTTTTTGTGCCAATACCATGCTGTCTTGATGATGACAGCTTTGTAGTAGAGGCTAAAGTCTGGGATTGGGATGCCTCCTGCTTTGGTCTTCTTCTTCAAAATTCCTTTGGCTATTCGGGGCCTTTTGTGGTTCCATATGAATTTTAGGATTGCTTGTTCTAGTTTCGAGAAGAATGCTGGTGCAATTTTGATTGGGATTGCATTGAATGTGTAGATAGCTTTGGGTAGTATTGACATTTTGACAATATTTATTCTTCCAATCCATGAGCAGGGAATGTCTTTCCATTTCTTTAAATCTTCTTCAATTACCTTCATAAGCTTTCTATAGTTTTCAGCATACAGATATTTTACATCTTTGGTTAGATTTATTCCTAGGTATTTTATGCTTCTTGGTGCAATTGTGAATGGGATCAGTTTCTTTATTGAGACAACTGCTTTTAATACAGGTCTACAGGGGCGCCTGGGTGGCTCAGTCGGTTAAGTGTCCGACTTGGCTCAGGTCATGATCTCACAGTCCGTGAGTTCAAGCCCCATGTCGAGCTCTGTGCTGACAGCTCAGAGCCTGGAGCCTGCTTTGGATTATGTGTCTCCCCCTCTCTCTGACCCTCCCCCGTTCATGCTCTGTCTCTCTCTGTCTCAAAAATAAATAAACATTAAAAAATATTAAAAAAATACAGGTCTACAACCCTTATCTGATTCTTAGGACCAATTGTGATTTGAAATTCAGAATTCTTCAGATTTTAGTGAGGTAATCCAATATGTGTACCTAACATTCTATGATATCCTCAGTGGAGTGTGGTCAGTGCTCCACAATCAGACATAGTAATATTTATGCAGCAAATTGTATAAATATTCACTCTAAGAAGGATAGATATAGACTATAAATAATCTCATAATTGTTCATGTCAGATTTTGATGGCAAATGAGTTATGAATATCTTTCCATTTCAGAGCCCTTTGTATTTTGGAATTGGATACAAAGGACCATGGACTTGTATTTTATCACACTATTTAGATAATTTCTAAGCATTTATCGCATGCTAGGTCTTATGGTGGTTTAATGTGCAGAGATTTGTGCTCTTCATACTGATAGAGGCTTGTCTAAGGGATTGGGGTCCAATGCCTTCAAAAGGTGCCTGATAACAAGGAAATGCTGTACATAGTATCTGTCTGTATCTACCCTAGTTGTCAGGCCTTTTAAAGCTTTGGCCTCAGTTTTGTCCAAGGATGTTAACTCACATTCATCAACTTGGATCTGTCATTCCCTGCTGGGAAGACCCTATATTTGATCCTAACTCTGCTCCCAATTCTCTTTGGCTCAAAGGCCAGATTGTGGCTGCCTGCCCATGTTTTCCAGGCCAACAGATCCCAGGCTATCCTTGGTTTTGTTTTTGCAAATCTATTTTGGCACTGACATTTCACGGTGACCCTGCCCTGCTCTACTTGGTCAAGTTAAGACAAGCATGACCTGAAAAATGGTACAGAAAAAAAGGTGAAGTTTAAGTGTATGCAGTATTCATTCAATTTGAAGAGATGGCTTGAAAGGCAAGTGTCAGAAATTAAGCAAGTATTAACAGAACACCATGAGTCATTGGTTTGTAACTTGAGGGCTGCCTGTCTGTACCTCTTACTGTGTGCTCTAGATTTCAAAATTCTACCAGATAATGAGTATTTGCAGAAGCAAATGTAAGAGTTCTTTATTTCATGCAAATAAAGACAGGAAATTTGGTGAAATGATACCTAATAAATTAAAAAAATATTGAAAGCCTGCAATTATCTGTGGTAAACAATATGTTATGCTTTCGTTTCTCTGTTCTGAATCTGCCACTGTATTTTTTCTTGTCTAAGGCAGTATTTCAAGCCAGTATTGCTTTTCAATTATGTGTCTCAAGCTACAGTTCCTGCTGACAGTGAGAATGAAAGCACATTTTAGTTATTATGTTTTTCCTTCCCTTCCTCATGGACTCCAAGTGCCTATATGCTAATATATGCTCCAATGACAGGAAGTCCAAATGGAAATCTTATTAGAAAGCTGTGGATATGTAGTTAATGAAATATGTATGATTACAATATTGCAGGACATGTGTAATATTGATGGGGACTCAACTGATATCAATATTTAATAAAGGTTTAATTTAAAATATGGGTACTTGGGGGAGTGGTTGTTTTATACTTTTTGCAAATGTGGCATATATTAATTTCTTGCTGAAAATTTGTGTAGTGGGTTCAATTTCCTTCTATAATTTCTCATTTTGAATTTCCCATTTTTGAAATCATACTTCTTTGTGCTGGTCTGGGCTTTGGTATTCCAGAATGCCTGAGGGTTAGAGAGAGACTAATAATATGTTTGGAAGTGTTCTGAAGAAGCCAATTGGCTCATTAATGATTCCCCATGGTCTATTTTAATTAAAATTTGAACCCACTCTCTGGAAATTTGGGCCTATAATGTAGCTTTAGACGTTGTTCTTAAAGAACCTGAATGTTTAGGTGTTGGTTAAAATGATGGATGATACTAGGAAAGGAATTTATGAGGACTGAAATTGTTTGTGTATTTACTAGAGATTGCACTTGAAGATTGGTTGAGCTCTGGCCATTTTTGAATGCCAAGAAAATGACAGTCTATATAGATCATTAATACTGAGCATCGGAGGTTCATAGATAGACAATTGGAAACTGTAAAAATCCTGTCTCCTTGGACTTATAAGATTATTTTATAGTCACTTTTGATTTCAAATAGTTGTCCTTCTGATAATTTATGAAATTTAAAACAAAATGGTAATATATTATTTTGTATCTTTTTTCCCAAATGTTTTCATACATACGTGCATTTTCTCCTCACTAAATCCCTTGTGAAAAGAAATCTGTGTACCCATTTTAGAGCTGAGAAAATTAAATCAAAGAAAGGTTAAGTAACTTGCCCTAGATTTAACATGGAGCTAGAAAGTAGCAGAGTGGGAATTGTAAATTAGGTTTATCTGTATAAAAACAGAAATTAAAAACAATGGTTAGTTCATCAGGTGTGAAATATGAAATGATACAAAGCGGGAGAAATAGAAGAAACAGGTTTGAAAAATTGGTTAAAATTTATCTTTGAGAGGGGTGCCTGGGTGGCTCAGTCAGTTGAGTATCTGACTCCTGATTTCAGCTCAGGTAATGATCCCAGGGTCATGGGATCAAGCCCAGTGTCAGGCTCTGTGCTGAGCATGGAGCCTGCATAAGATTCTCTCTCTATCCCTTTGCCCCCTTCCCCGGCTCTCTCTCTTTCTCAAATAAAAAAAAATATATGCAAGATTTATTTACCCTTATGGCCTATTTCTCTGTAAGACTGAACCTTGGACCATAATAGAGAATATGGATGACATGGTAAGAGTCATCTCTATGTTGGAGAACCAACTTAAAATGAGTCTCCAACTAATAGCTAGCCATGGGAATCATATCCAGATGTGGAATAGAACAGTTTTGTCTTATGAGCCAGACTAAGTACCTTAAACTGGTTCTGGGAGGATAATTTTGCTACTAACCCATTTGCTTAGAGTGAAAGAGCATAGGTTTCCAATCAAACAGCATACTTACTTGCCTGTAGAGAGAGTGGACTGAACAGAAAAGTTCATGAACAGGTACATTTTTGTTTAGCCTATTTTCTATGTTGTTTGAGGATTGCCCAGAAGGGTAGGCTGTGATGGAGTACAACTCTGGTGGACTCTGGGAAACTAGGGGTGGGATGTAAGTATTAAGTATGCTCAGAAAGGATTCAAAGGTAAGAACTTGATCTTTGATATCAGACTTTGTGGGATGGAAAACTGGCTCTGCCACTCACTATGTAAACTTCCTGAGCCTTATTTTGCTCAGTTGAAAAACAGGGATAATAAGTGCTTGACTAATAGGAATTTTGGGAGGATTGGATGTGGTTTTTGCATATAAATACTTAGAGTAGTATCTGGCTCATAGTAAGACCAACAGGTAACTGTTGGCTATTATTCCTATTATTTCAAGAGCTGACCCAAAGTGGACTATATTATTCTGTAGAAAAGCTTTTTGGGAAGTGTTTTCCTATCTCCAAGAGCCCAACAAATGAGATGACATTTCTTGTGATATTCCAACTGAGTTCTTATATTTATCCCATTTAAAAGAAAAATTTTTTAGAGGCGCCTGGGTGGCTCAGTCAGTTCAGCATCCAACTCTTGATTTGAGATTTGAGCTCAGCTCATGATCTCACAGTTCATGAGTATGAGCCTTGCATTGGGCTCTGTGCTGACAGTGTGAAGCCTGCTTGAGATTCTCTCCCTCTCCTCTCTGTCCCTCTCCTATTCTCTCTCTCAAAATAAACTTAAAAAAATTTTAAGACAAACATTCCAATTCTTTTTTTTAAATGTAGTGATTCAGTAATTCCATACCTCACCCCGTTCTCATCACAAGTGCACTCCTTAATCCCCATCACCTATTTAATCCATCTCCTACTTCCTTCCCTTCTTATAACCATCAGTTTATTCTCTATAATTAAGAGCCTGTCTCTTGATTTGTCTCTTTTTTCACCACTTTGCTCATTTGTTTTGTTTATGAAGTTCCACATATGAGTGAAATCATATGGTGTTTGCCTTTCTTGGTCTGGTTTATTTCACTTAGCATTATTCTGTCTAGCTCCATCCATGCTATTGCAAATGGCAACATTTCATTCATTTTATAGTTGAATAATATTCCATCATATATACATGCCACATATTCTTTATCAGTTCCTCTATCAATGGACACTTGGGCTGCTTCCATATCTTGGATATTGTAAATAGTGCTGCTATAAACATAGGGGTGCATGTATCTTTTTGAATTAGTGTTTTTGTATTGTGTGGGTAAATACCCAGTAGTGTGATTGCTGGATTGTAGGGTAATTCTATTTTTAACTTCTTGAGGAACCTCCATACTGTTTTCCAGAGTGAATGTATTCCCACTAACAGCGAAAGAGGGTTTCTTTTTCTCCACATCCTCACCAACACCTGTTGTTTCTTGTGTTTTTGATTTTAGTTGTCCTGATAACTCATTGTAGTTTTGATTTGCATTTCCCTTATGATGAGTGATATTGAGCATCTTTTCATGTGTCTGTTGGCTATCTAGATGTCTTCTTTGGAGAAATTCTGTTCATGTTTTCTGCCCACTTTTAATTAGATTATTTGTTTTTTTGGATATTGGGTTTTATAAGTTCTTTATATAATTTGTATACGAATTCTTTATTGGATATGTTACTTGCAAATATCTTCTCCCATTCAGTAGGTTGCCTTTTAGTTTTGCTGATTGTTTCCTTTGCTGTGTAGAAGATTTTTACTTTGATGTAATCCCAATAGTTTATTTTGCTTTTGTTTCCCTTGCCTAAGGAGACATATCTAGAAAAGAATTGCTATGGCTGATGTCAAAGAAGTTACTGCCTGTGTTCTTTTCTAGGATTTTTATGGCTTCAGGTCTCACATTTTGGTCTTTAATCCATTTTGAATTTACTTTTGTGTATGGTGTAAGAAAGTGGGCCAGTTCTTTCTTTTGCATGTTGCTATCAAGATTTCCCAACATCATTTGTTAGAGACTGTCTTTTTTCCATTGGATATTCTTTCCTGCTTTGTTGAAGATTAATTGACTGTATAGTTGTGGGTTTATTTCTGTGTTTTCTAATCTGTTCCATTGATCTATGTGTCTATTTTTATGCCACTGTCTTGATCACTACAGCTTTGTATCACAGCTTGAAGTCTGGAATTGTGATGCCTCCAGTGTTGCTTTTCTTTTTCAAG
>NW_024420481.1:4847165-4853905 GCF_014898765.1 Herpailurus yagouaroundi
TGAAGTCTGGAATTGTGATGCCTCCAGTGTTGCTTTTCTTTTTCAAGATTGATTTGGTTAATTGGGGTGTTTTTGCAGTTCCATAAAAAATTTAGAATTATTTATTCTAGTTCTGTGAAAAATGCTGTTGGTATTTTGATAGGGATTGTATTAACTGTGTAGATTTCCTTGGGTAATATAGACATTTTAACAATATTTGTTCTTCCAATCCGTGAGCATGGAATGTCTTTCCATTTCTTTGTGTCATCTTCAATTTCTTTCATCAGTGTGTTATAGTTTTCAGAGTATAGGTCTTTCACCTCTTTGGTTAGCTTTATTGCTAGGTATCATTATTTTTGGTGAAGTTGTAAATGGAATTGTTTTCTTAATTTTTCTGCTGCTTCATTATTGGTGTATAGAAATACAACATATTTCTGTACACTGATTTTATATACTGTAACTTTACTGGATTTATCAGTTCTAGCAGTCTTTCAGGTTTTCTATGTATAGTGTCATGTCATTTGCAAATAGTTTTACTTCTTCCTAATCTATTTGGATGCCTTTTCTTTCTGTCTGTCTGATTGCTGTGGCTAGGACTTCTATTTATCTCATTTTTAAAGTTCCTTTCCCTGAGTTTGTATTTGGTTCTAGGACTCCTATTTTAAAATGTGTCATTTCTGTCCTGGAACTGATGATGAACATGTTCACTAAATATGCCCAAGTATAAGCAGGTTTTCTAGAAGTGCAGTAACATACATTAAGAAGGAAATTGATTAACCAAAGCAGACTTTAATTGACTTGTCCATGTGAGTTTGTCATTTTAATTATTAGGTTTTTAATACTATCAAATCAGTTAATGGCACCGAGAAAACAACTGCTCTTGTCAGAGAGTAAATAATGTATAGTCATTCTAGTGTGAAGGTTATTTTTGTATCACGTTTCATTGTGCTAGCCTGTCTGATTTATGGCTGTAACAGCCAACCCTGGCTCTGGCCTCTATCTACTCACACAGTAATTTTAAGCCTCTCCCTCTCAAAAAGACACTGCCAAAGTATTTATGGGAGTTCCCAGGGGTTATCTTACATGAGTTCTGAATTAGCCAGACCACCATCACTGCTGCTGATACTGTGCCCCATACTGTCAGTGCTGCTGCCACTGCCTTGCCAGCCTGCTGTATCCTGCTGATTATTCTGGCTATCGACGCTCTCAATCCTCATAGAACAATGAGACCTAGGCAATCAACTGCAAAGTCAGAAGGGGCAAATCTTTCTCCTTCCTGCATTATGCTCACTTTGGGGAATCTCATAGCATGGTTATTTGGGTCCTGAGGTGTTAAAAAGTTTAGTTAGCTCATTTGCCTTTTACTCAGAATCCTAATACCTCAGAACACATATTTGCCCAGTCAGAATAGTTGGGTTGAGATGGATTTAGGCAACAACTATCCTATAACTGTAAACTCTGCTTACCCCTTATTCTCAGCCCCTGTTGCTAAATCTGACTCTGTGCCTTGACATCTTTTTGCTGGTTGGTGGATTCTTTCCCAAGAGCCCTACAGTCTTTTCAGAAACATATCTTCAGCTAGGTTCTCTTCTCATTCAGTAGGAATCCAAGAAGAGATATGGCTGATGTCCTTTATCAGAAGATTTTGTACCAGTACAAATCAATCAGTATAATTGGTTTGTGAGTGGAGAATGGTAAAGAAAGCATAACTTAACTCTACCTGCCTAGATATGAGACCAATTGAGACCCTGCTGTTGAACTATGTTTACATCTCTAATCTGCATGCCTGTGAAATTGCCATGGTCTGGAATGTCTTATACCCCATCTCTGCAAATCCACATCTGCCCATTTTCAAAACCTTTAACAAAGTTTACTTTTTAAAAGAAGACTTCCCCAGTTCACCCCAACTGATTCACAAATTTTTATGCTCCACATTCTATGCTTAAATTTTATGCTGATATAATATGTACTTTCAATATGTTTTAAATGTTCCCTGTTTCCTCGCTCAGTAGATATTCCTCAACATCTACTACATGCTGGGATATGGCAGTGAACAAAACAGACATGATTCCCTGCCTTCATGAACCTGACATCCTAGTGGAAGAGATGACAAAAAATAAACCAACAAGGAAGATAATTTCAGATAGTGATAAAGACTATGCATGAAAGCAAGGCAAAGGGATAGAGGGGAGAGGCAGGCTAATTACTTCACATAGACTGGTCACGGAAGGCTTCTCTGAGGAGGTGACATTTAAACTGAGCCCTAAAAGATGAGGAATCAGTCATGCAAATAGTGCTCCAGGCAGAGAGAACAGCAAGTACAGAATCCCTGAAGCAGAAATGATTTTAGTGTGTTCGAAAAACTGAAAGATGTCCTCAATGTGATTGGAGCACCATGAGTATGAGGTTCATTTATCATTTTCTCTGGTTCTGGTTTGCACTTCTCAATTAGACTGTGAATATTGAGGACTAGGATGCAGGGTCCAGGTTGTCTATTCTTTCCCTAGAGTCTATTGTTGTTCTGTTTTTTAACTGGCATGTTTAGACTATATTTAATGTAATTGTTGATATGTTTAGATTTAGGTCTGCCATATTTGTGTTCTGTTTCTCCTGTGTTTTATTCCTCTATTTCTCTCATCCTGCCTTATTTTGAGTTAAACATTTTTACTATTCTACTTTTTATTTTTATTTTTTAAGTTTTATTTTTATTTATTTTGAGAGAGAGAGATAAAGCACGAGTCGGGGAGAAGCAGAGAGAGGGAGACAGAAAGAATCCTAAGAAGGCTCGCACTGGCAGTGTAGAGCCCAATGGAGGGCTCGAACTCATGAACCATAAGATCATGACCTGAACCAAAGACGCTTAACAGACTGAGTGACCCAGGTATCCCATTTTTAGTATTCTATTTTAATCTACTATTGTATATAATATTTTCAGTTTTTCTCTATGTAGTACAAAATCCATCTTTAAATTTTAACATTTCTGGTAATTAATAAACTTTTTAAAGAACAGTTTTAGATTTACAGAAAAATTGAACAGATAGTACAGAGCATTCTCATATTACCACCCTCTACTCCAGCACAGTTTCCCCTATTATTAACATCTTCTTTTAATGTGATACATTTGTTACAATTAACAAACCAATATTGATACATTATTATTAAGTAAAGTCCATAGTTTCCATTAAAGTTTGCTCTTTGTGTTCCATAGTACTATGGGTTTTGACGAATGCATAATGTCATGTATTCACCATTACAGTATCATACAGAATAGTTTCACCACCCTAAAAATTTCTTATGCTCCATCCATTTGTGTCTCTGTACTCCCAAACCTCTGGCAACCACTGATGTTTTTACTGCCTCTATAGTTTTGCCTTTTCCATAATGTCATGCAGTTGGAATCTTATATAATATATGGCCTTTCAGACTGGCTTCTTCCACTTAGCAATATGTATTTAAAGTTCTTCCATGTCTTTTTGTGGCTTGATAGCTTATTTATTTTCATTGCTTGGGTAATATTCCATTGTCTGGACGTAACAAAGTTGTTTGTTTATCTGTTCACCTATTGAAAGACATCTTGGTTCCTTCCACTTTTTGGTGATCAAGAATAAAGCTGCTACAGACATATGTGTGCTTTTTCGTTTGTGTGTGTGTGTGTGTGTGTTTGGACATAGTTTACACCCAATTGGGTTAATACCTAGGAGCACAATTGCCAATCATATGGTAAGAGTATGTTTAATTGTGTAAGAAACTGTTAAACTGTCCTCCAAAGTAAATGTACGATTTCCTATTGCCGTTAGCAATGAGTGAGCATTCGTCTTGTTCTGCATCCTTGCCAGCATATATTATCATTGGTTTTTGGGTTTTAGATATTCTAAGTGTGTAGTGGTATCTCATTGTTGTAATTTGTAATTCCCTTATGACTTATCATATTGAGCATTTTTTCATGTGCTTATTTGCCACCTGTATATCTTTTTTGATGAGATATCTCTTTAGATCTCTTGCCCATTTACTGGTTTATTTTCTTGTTGTTGAGTTTTAAAAGTTTTTTTTTTGTATGTTTTGGATACAACTATCTTTAGCAGATATATGTTTTGTGAATATTTTATCCCAGTCTGTGGCTTGTTTTTTCATTATCTTAATAGTGCCTGTTGCAAAGAACACATTTTTAATTTTAATAAAGTTCCAACTTATCAATTTTTTTCATAGACATTGATTTTGGTGTTGTATCTAAAAAGTAATAATCAAACTCAAGGTCACCTAGATTTTTTTCTATCTTTTAGTATTGTTATAATTTTTCATTTTACACTTAGATCCATGTTGAGTTAATTTTTGTGAAAGATGTAAGGTCTGTGTCTAGATTCATTTTTTTGCATTTGAATATCTAATTGTTACATCACCATTTGTTGAAAAGACTATCTTTTCTCATTTGAATTGCATTTGCTCTTTAGTCAAAGATTAGTTTACTATGTTTGTGTGGGTCTGTTTCTGGGTTCTTCATTTTGTTCTATTGATCTATTTGTCTGGTTTTTTTTTTCACCAATACTACACTGTCTTGATTACTGTAGCTTTATAGTAAGTCATGGAATTGAACACTGTCAGTCGTCCAACTTTGTTCTCCTTCATATTGTTGGTTATTCTGGATCTTCTACTTTTTCATATATATTCTCAAATCCATTTATTGATATCCACAAAATAACGTGCTGTGATTTTGAATGGGATTGTGTTAAAGCTATAGATCAAGTTGGGAAGAATTGCCATCTTAAAAATATTGTCTCCTTATCCATAACATGGAATGTCATAAATATTTGATATCTTTCATCAGAATTTTGTAGTTTTCCTCATATAGACCCATTACATATTTTGTTAGAATCATAACTGAAGATTTAATTTTGGGGGATGGTAATGTAAATAGCATTGTGATTTTTATTTCAAATTCCAAATTGTCAGTGCTGGTATATAGGAAAGCAGTTGACTTTTGCATATTAACCACATAGCCAGCAACCTTGCTATAATCACTTGTTAGTTCCAGGAGGTATTTTATCTATTTGAGATTTTCTATATAGGCAATCATGTCATCCGTGAATGAAGATAGTTTTATTTCTTCCTTCCCAATTTGTAAACCTTTTGTTTCTTTTATTGTCTTATTGCATTAGCTAGGACTTCCAGTATCTTCTAGCATAATGTTGAAAAGGAGTGGAAAAAGGGGACAATCTTGTCTTGTTCTCAGTCTTAGTGGGAAAACACCTAGTTTCTCATTATTAAGTGTGATGTTATCCATAAATATTTTTTTGATAGATGTTCTTTAGTAGGTTAAAGGATCTTCCTGTATTCCTAGTTTGCTGAGGGTCTTTTAAAATCATGAGTGAAATTTGGATTTTGTCAATTTCTTTTTGGATCTATTGATTATGAGAGTATGATTTTTCTCCTTTTCTGTTGATCACATTAATTGATTTTTGAATTTGAACATAATTGTAGTAAATTCTAATTGTTGACAGTGCATAATTTATTTTATACATTGTTGGATTCAATTTGCTATTATTTTGTTGAGTATTTTTGCATGTATGTTCATTAGAGATGTTGGTCTATAGTTTTCCTTTCATGTACTATCTTTTTCTGGTTTTGGTATTGGGGTAATGCTGGCCTCATAGAAAGAATTAGGAAGTGTACTCTACTTCTATTTTCTGGTGGAAAGTTATTATAATTTCTTCCTTAAATTTTGATAGAATTTACCTGTGAAAACATCTGGGCCTTGTGCTTTCTTTTTTGGAAGATTATTAATTTGACTTAATATTTTTAAATAAGCATCATTTATCCTTATGTGACTTTTGGTAGTTGTGTCTTGTAAGGAATGGGTCTATTTCATCTAAGTTACCAAATTTGTAAGCATAGAGTTGTTCATAATATCCTTTATTTTCCTTTTAATGACCATGGGAAAAGTAGTGATGTCCTCTTTTTCATTTCTTTAAAAATTTTTTTAAATGTTTATTTATTTTTGAGAGAGAGAGAGAGAGAGAGCAGGGTAGGGGCAGAGAGAGCAGGAGACACAGAATCCAAAGCAGTCTCCAGGCTCCAAGCTGTCAGCACAGAGCCCAATGTGGGGCCTGAACTCGTGTACCACGAGATCATGACCTGAGCGGAAGTTGGACGCTTAACTGACTGAGCCACCCAGGCACCCCTCCTCTTTTTCATTTCTGATGACTAATTTGTGTCTTCTCTCTTATATTTTTCTTGGTTAGGCTGACAGATGATTATCATTTTATTATTATTTTCAAAGAATCAGCTTTTTTGATTCATTGATATTCTCTATTAAATTTCTGTTTTTAATTTCATTTATATCCTCTCTATTTTTAATTAATTTTCTTCTGCTTGCTTTAGGCTTATATGCTCTTCTTTCTATAGTTTCCTAATATGTAAGCTTAGATTATTGATTTTACATCTTCTTTTCTAACATATGCATTTAATGGTACAAATTTTCCTCTTAGCATTGCTCTTGCTTCATTCCACAAAATTTTCTAAGTTGTATATTCATATTAATTTATTTCACAATATTTGAAAATTTTTCTTGAGGCTTCTTTGATCTATATATTATCTAGAAGTCTATTGTGGGGTGCCTGAGTGGCTCAGTCAGTTAAATGACTCTTGATTTCAGCTCAGGTCATGATTCCAGGGTGATAGGATCAAGCTCCATGCTCTGCACAGAGCCTTCTTGGGATTCTCTCTCTCTCTCTCTCTCTCTCTCTCTCTCTCTCTCTCTCTCTCTC
>NW_024420481.1:4853915-4904420 GCF_014898765.1 Herpailurus yagouaroundi
CTCTCTCTCTCTCTCTCTCTCTCTCTCTCTCTCTCTCTCTCTCTCTCCTGCCCCCACTCACTCTCTTTCTCTCTCTCTCAAAAGCAAAAGAAGTCTGTTGTTTTATCTCCAATTATTTTGGCATTTTTCCAGCTATCTTTCTGTTATTGATTTCTAGTTCAATTCCACTGCGGTCTGAGAGCATACTCTGTAGGATTTCTAGTCTTTTAAATGTGTTAAGGTGTGTTTTATGTTATATGATGTAGTCTAAATTAGTGAATGTTCATTTCAACTTGAGAAGCATGCGTATTCTGCTGTTGTTGGTTGAATTATTCTATAATGTCAATTAGACACAATTGATGATGCTGCTCAGGTCAACTATATCCTTACTAATTTACTGCTTGCTGGATCTGTCAATTATTGATAGAGGAGACAATTTGTCCATTTCTCCTTACAGTTTTATCAGTTTTTGCCTAATATATTTTGATGTTCTCTTGTTAAGTGCATACATTTCAAAAATCATTATATCTTCTTGGAGAATTGACCCCTTTATCATTATGTATCATCTTCTCACCTCTGATAATTTCTATTTTTTTCTGAAGTCTGCTATGTCTGAAATTAACATAGCTACTTCGACTTTCTTTTGATTAGTGTTAGCATGGTATATCTTTCTCCATCCTTTACTTTTAATACACCCATGTCTTTATATTTAAAGTGAATTTCTTATAGACAACATGTAGTTGGGTCTTATTGTTTTATTTACTTTGAAAGTCTCTGTATTATAATTTGTGTATTGAGACCATTCAAATTTAAAATGATTATTGATATCATATGATAGATTAATATCTACTATCTTTGCAACTGCTTTCTTTCTTTTCTTATTAAATTTTTTTTAAGTTTATGTATTTTGAGGGTGAGGGGCAGAGAGAGGAGAGAGAGTATCCCAAGCAGGCTCTGTGCTGTACACAACCCAATGCAGGGCTCTATCTCACAAAATATGAGACCATGACCTGAGCTGAATCAAGAGTCAGAGGCTTAACCAGCTGAACCACCCAGGTGCTCTGCAACTGCTTTTGTTCATTGCATTTGCTCTGTTTCTTTTTTATCTTCTCCCATTTTTCTGGCTTCTCTGGTTTTAATTGAGCATTTTATATAATTCAATTTTCTCAGCATATAAATGATTCTTCTTTTGGAAATTCTAATAGAGTCTCCAATATGCATTTAAAAATTATCTAAGTCCACTTCCAAATAACACCGTGCCATTTCATGAGTAGTGCAGATACCTTATAGCAGTATTCCCAAATCCTCCCTCCTGTCCCGTATTATTTTACTGTCATTTATTTCACATATCCATATGCTACAATCTCTCTAATACATTGTTGCTATCCCTACTTTAAAGAGTTATCTGTTAGATCAGTTAAGACTAATACAAGATAAAAGATTTTTTTTAACTTTCATTTATTCCTTCTCTGATGCTCTTCTTTTTATGACCTATATAATTTTCCTCCTCGCTAAAGAACTTCTTTAGCATTTCTTGTAAGGCAGGTCTACTGGGAACACATTCCTTCAGTTTTTGCCTGAAGGTCTTTTGAAATATAATTTTGCTGAATATAGTACTCTGGGTGGTGTTTTTCTTTCTTTCAACACTTTAAATATTTCAGTTTACATGGTTTCTGAGAAGTCCAATGTAATTCTTACCCTTGTTCTTCTGTAAGTAAGGTGGGTTTTCCCCTCTGATTTCCTTCAAAATTTTCCTATAGTCTTTAGGTTTTCTTCAGTTTGAATATGATGTACTGAGTTGTAGATTTAAAAAAAAAATTTAATTTACATCCAAATTAGTTAGCATATAGTGCAACAATGATTTCAGGAGTAGATTCCTTAGTGCCCCTTACCCATTCCCATTTAACCCATTCCCCTCCCACACTCCGTCCAGTAACCCTCTGCTTGTTCTCCATATTTAAGAGTCTCATGTTTTGTCCTCCTCCCTGTTTTTATATTATTTTTGTTTCCCTTCCCTTATGTTCATCTGTTTTGTCTCTTAAAGTCCTCATATGAGTGAAGTCACATGATATGTGTCTTTCTCTGACTAATTTCGCTTAGCATAATACCCTCTGGTTCCATCCATGTAGTTGCAAATGGCAAGATTTCATTCCTTTTTATTGCCAAGTAATACTCCATTGTATATATATACCACTTCTTCTTTATCCATTCATCCATTGATGGACATTTGGGTTCTTTCCATACTTTGGCTATTGTTGATAGTGCTGCTATAAATATTGGGGTGCATGTGTCCCTTAAAAACAGCACACCTGTATCCCTTGGATAAATACATAGTAGTGCAGTTGCTGGGTCATAGGGTAGTTCTATTTTTAATTTTTTGAGGAATCTCCATACTGTTTTCCAGAGTGGCTGCACCAGCTTGCATTCCCACTGAGTTGTAGATTTTATGGTATTTGTTATATTTGGTATTTTCTGGGCTTCTTGTATCTATGGCTTGGGGTCAAACATTCATTTTGGGAAAATATCAGCCATTACTTCAAATATTTCTTCTGCTCATTTCTATTATACTTATTCAGATACAATTCTTTTTATGCTCCTTTATTCCTGAAGTTCCAAGTTTTCTCTTGGTATTATTTCCTTTCTATCTGAAGAATTTCCTTTTGCGATTAAGAACAAGTAAACTGTTTATGAGTTTAGATTCTTTTGTTTGAAAATGATTTTATTTTACTTTCACTCCTGAAGGATGTTTTCACTGGACATAGAATTCTGGGATAATATTTCTTTTCTTTAAAAATATCATGCAACTTCCTTGCCCTTCATGGTCTTTAATGAAAAACCTACAGTCCTTTGTAACACTCCCCCATCCCTATTTCTCTCTGGTTGCTTTCAGGATTTTTTTCTTTGTCTTTATTTTTTAGAAGTTCAACCATGATGCATGATCTTGACATTCATTTCATTTCATTCATTTTATTAGGTTTATCCAATTTGAGGTTCCCTCAGCTTCTTGAATCTGTAGGGTTTTTTTCTTTTGCTAAGCTTGAGATATTTTCAGCTATTATTTCTTCAAATATTTTTTCAGCACTACATTATTTTTATTCTCCTTTTAAGACTCTGAGGACACTATTGTTAAATCTTTTGTTGTTGCTCCACAGTTCTCTGAGACTCTGTTCATTTTTTTTTAAACCTTGTTTGTTTCTACATTTCAGCATGGGTAATATTTTTTGATTCTATTTCAAATTCACAGATTCTTTCCTCTGTCCTGTCTACTTAATGAGACTATTTAATGAGTCCTTAAGTTATTTTTTGATTTTAATATTTTCACTTGATTCTTTTATACATCTTTTTTTCTTTACAGATAATGTTGGTTTTTACTATTTGTTTCAAGAGTATTCATTATTGGGACACCTGTGTGGCTCAGTCATTTGAACGTCTCACTTTGGCTCAGGTCATGATCTCATGGTTCATGAGTTCGAGCCCCATGTCTTGCTCTGTGCTGATGGCTCAGAGCCTGGAGCCTGCTTTCAATTATGTGTCTCCTTCTCTCTCTCTGCTCCTCCCTCAGTCAAGCTCTGCCTCTCTCTCTCTCAAAACTAAATAAACATTAAACAAATTTAAAAAGTGTTCATTATTTTCACTTGAGCATTTTTATAATAGCTGAATTAAAGACTTTATCAGATAATCCCAATATCTGTGTCATTCCATGACTGACCTCTTGATTATCTTTTCCTATGTAAGTCAAGATTTTGTAGTCATTTGTATGTCTAGTAATTTTGGATTATATCATGGACATTTTGAATATTACATTTTTGAGACCCTAGGACTTGCTTAAATACTGTTGAGCATGTTGATATTTTCATTTTTAATCAGATAATCTGGTTTAGTTAAGACCACAATTTCCAACACTCCTTCTGTGGGCTGAAGTTCCTATATCAGTTTAGTTTTTAAAACTTTTGTAGTGATGGGGTGCCTGGGTGGCTCAGTTGGTTAATCATATGACCCTTGATCTCAGCTCAGGTTTTGATCTCATGGTCTTGAGTTCAAGCCCCATGTTGGGCTCTGTTCTGGGTGTAAAGCGTGCTTAAAACAAACAAACAAACAAACAAACAAACAAACAAACAAACTTTTGCAGTGCTATTTGAATATTTCCTGCCTGTGTGACACCCAATGGCCAGACTAGAATATGGATAGTAGTCTATCCCAAGCAGGCTCCACACTGTTAGTATGGAGCCAGATGCAGGGCTTGAGCTCATGAACCATGAGATCATGACCTGAGCCAAATCCAAGAGTTGATTGCTTAAATGACTGAGCCACCCAGGCGCCCCTAGAGTAATTTTGGTTTGTTGCAGGAAATGATTCATTTTCTCTTTGAAATCAAAGCAAAGTAAAAAATAAAACAGTTAAGACTTAATTAATTGGGACCTTTTTAAAAACATTTTTTTAAGATTTTATTTTTAAGTAAGTCTCTACACCCAACATGGGACTTGAACTTACAAACCTGAGATCAAGAGTCACATGCTCTACTGACTGAACCAGCCAGACACCCTAATAATATCGGATGATTCTACATTTTTAAAAGTAAATTCTACCCCTAATGTGAGGCTTGAATTCATGATCCTGAAATAAATAGTGGCAATGCTCTACCAACTGAGCCAGCCAGGCACCTCTTAATTAACTGGAACCCTTGGATACATAAACATTTTTTTCTTCTTGGTTACAGCAATTTTAACATTTTATTGTTACAACAAACATTCTCCTAATTTTGATTGCCTCCTCTCCCCCTATTCCCCATATTGGCACATAAAAGATGGTGATTGGGTGCAAAAAGCTAGTATACTAAGTGGAAAAGTGGGATTTCAATTCAAGTATGCCTAATGTCACAGCCTAAGCTTTTCATCAGTATGCTGTGTTGCCTTTTTAAGTTAAATAAATGCTGCCCCACATCTAAAACTTTTATTGACTGTGTTACATTTATTGTTCACTCCCTTGACCTTACTCCTCAATCTCTGTGGGAGGAATATACCTCCATACCATTTTAATATTGAGCTTGGCCTTGTGATTTGCTTTGGCCTAGTAATGGTTGGAGTATGGTCCATCACCCCTTGACTTTGTGCTTAGTCATCTGGCTAAGGAGACATGACAAGGGCAGAGGCATAGAATATATTTTGTTGTTAGACTTATCTTTTGCCCTTCTGCCATTACCATGAAGTGAACATGACCCACGGATCCCGCTGTTCCAGGGAAAATGAGAGATATGTGGAGCATACCTGGATCCATCCCAAAGTCTGGTGCCAAGCCCACATAGGCCTAACCTAGGTGAGTGACATGTGGGTAAAAATAAATGTCTGTTGTTTCACATTTCTGAGTTTAGGGGTGGTTTGCTATGCAGCATTATTGTGGCAACTGACAGACCTCTTATGACCATATAAATATTTGGTTGAGACCATCTTATATTTCCATGTGAAATGTAAATGAACATAGGATTTTTATTTAAATTCTAAAGCCTAAGTATATTGTAATCTCTGCTTTCTTCACTGTTTACTATTTCCATGCCTGTTTTTCCTCCTAGAAGAGTTCTTACAAAGGAATGAAATTTTCTTCTGTTTATCACCAGCTCTGCTAGTTCTGCAAAATTCTGCTAGTTTTATTTGGGGCATCAGAGCATAGTGGAGACTTGTAGCGTAAGCATCAAAGTTCCTACTTCCCTAAACTGGATTTGTTATTCTTGATCCCATTTGTAAATGCAGCATCAGCATCCCTATAGGTCTCTCTGCATAGCTTCTGCTAACAAGAAGCCTCAGATTATAGGGTTGTATGCTGGTTCATTCCACATGACTCTCTTTCTTCCCATGTGATGAACTCTACAATGGTATCTAAACATATTTGGGGTTGAATACTATTTCTATCCTTTAATGTCTGAGGACTGAGGGTAACTTACATATTGTCTCTGAGTCTTAGATTCCTCATATGTGAAATAAGGTTATAATTTCTTCCCAGTCTCCCTCATGACATTGTTCTGAGCTTCAGGAACTCAGTAAAGATTAAAGATTCTTGTTATTTACTCTGAGTATGTTCAGCAAGCTAGGAGCTAGTAGTATTCACCACCAGTGTTCTATTCTTTATATGCCTTAGGAAAGGGAGTTTTCAGGAATATGGGGTACTGTAACTCTATTTCACTACCTCTGGCTCCTGCCACAGCCTGGGCTCAATAATCTCACTCTCCTCTCTGTACCTTTTTTCCACCACCTGGGTAGGATCATCCTAACTACACTCACAATCTGCCTAGGACTCAGAGAATCCTATTTCTTTGACAACAGAAATTTAGGTATCAAAGTGAGTTAGCTTGGAAGAGCTGAAGCAGTGGCACGCTGCCCTTGGTATTACATTGCTTTTGGCTTCTTAGAGTTCATCCCCACTAGTTACTCAAATGTAGAATGAGTATGTAGCTTAGAGACTAAAGAATAGGTGCCTAGCCTAGCTGCTTTCTATCAGATGCATGGGCCCTAAGTTGTTTTGCAAATTAAGGCAGGTTTTCTACCTCATTCTTGGTGGTATTTTAGAACCACACAACCTGTAGAACCTGGAAAAGAGTATAATTATGCTTGCATCCTTCCTTTGGTTCATAAACTTAATTGGTAAGGCTTTACAGTGGGAAAGAATTCTCTTATTATTTACCATGTACCAAGTGCTTTACATTTTTATGTTATTCATTGAGATTTGGTTCTGATATCAACCCTTTTATTCTCATTTTAAAGATAAGGAAACCTAAGCTTAGAGTAAGTAAATTAACAGAGTCAGAAGTTACAGCCACATCTGTCTGAATCCAAAGCTTATGTTTTCCATGGCATCACACAGCCATTTTCTTCATTTTGCTTATTCTTGGTCATTCTAAGGGTATGGTGATATGTGTTCTATCATAATTTTGCTAAAGAGTGGCTAGTGTCAGGATATGGAATCAAATAATCCTGGGTTTGAATTCTATCATTTACCAACTGTGTGATCTTACAAAATTCATTTAACCTCTCTGAGTCTCAGTTTCATTATAGGACTAATAATAGTGTTTGTCTCCTAAGGTATTGGGGAGATTAAATGAGATGATGCCTGTGAAGGGCCTTGTGTAGTGCCTAACATAGTCCTGGCATATATTAAGCATTCAATAAATATTGACTGAAAAAATAATCTGACTCAAAGTACAAGTACCAATGGATCCTGAATCTCTTCTGTTTGCTTTAATAGTATACCGGCAAGTTCTTGAGAATTTAATTATAGGATGTTAGAGTTAGATGAGATCTTAGGCTTGGGTTATCCAAACTCCTCATTTTGTATATGGTGAAAATGAGGTTCAGAGAACGGGAGGGACTTGAATTTGTGTATCCTCCACTGATTCAATTGCACCTCCTGATAAAGTCAGTTATCTTAGTCAAATTCATGTGTTATGGTCTTGCTTTATCTGTTTGAAACTGGCAAGGATCTCTACCCTTCTATTTACCAGTCCTGAGATTTATAAGTAGAAAATGAAGGGGTGCCTAGGTGGCTCAGTCAGTTGAGCGTCCGACTTCAGCTCGGGTCATGATCTCAACGTTCGTGAGTTCGAGCCCCGTGTAGGGCCCTGTACTAGCAGCTCAGAGACTGGAGCCTGCTTTGGATTCTGTATCTCCCCCTCTCTCAGCCCCTCTTCTGCTCACACTTTGTGTCTCTGTCAAAAATAAATAAGCAAAGAAATATTTTTTAAAAAATGAGATTTTATTGTTAGAAAAGTATGTGTTTCCTCTAATATGCCCGCCCTTTCCCATATTCCACATCCTGTCATGGATTTCTGGCCATGCTTGCAATTCAAGGAGTGTCCTCTATCTCTGGAGATCTCTTTATATTCTTAATAATCATTGTTATCAGGAATTCCTTGTCTTGTATCTCAATCCCTTTGGGACCTGTTGTATGTCAAATTTACCTGATAAAGTATAGGTTAATGTGTTAATGGATTAATGTGTTACCTTTCTCATATATTATAGGCATATTAACAGCATGCTTCTCTCAAAGAAATGATATACAGTGGAATTTCATGCATAAAGGCATTAGGTTATGGAAGAGAGCAATTTGAGTAAGAGGCTTTCTCATACCACCTGGGTGGCCACTTAGAAAATATTTATCCTTTGGAGCCTTCTTAGAGAAAGATAGAGACTCTTCTTAGGGTTACGATGAAGTGTAGCCTTCCCTTGTTAGCCTTTTGCAGCAGTGGTTGAGCAGAAGTAGAAGTTGCTATTGCTCTTGGTGATGGTGCCTGGACTGCTTGGGTTCTGGGGTTGGAGACTGGCATTTGAGACCTTTTATAAGGTATTTGATGGGATAAGGATTAAGGTGGGTTTGAATCTGGATAAAACTAGCAAGAGGAATTCTGTTGGAATCAAGGCCAGGGTCATCTCCTGCCATTCCTTTGAAGGCACTAAGACTCCAGACTTCACAAAACAGCTGATACTCATCTTCATCATCCTTTCCATCCTCATCAGGAGAGACACCAACATACTGTGCTGGCTGAACATAAAGGCTGGGACAGCCCTGGTAATTGGTGTGAGAACCAATCCTTCCCCACCAGTATGCACAATGAGGCATTGAAACAGGGATTCTTCCTACATTGCCATTAGTGCTATGTCCCCTTTACTATTAGTCTTAGCATATAAGAGGAAGGGTTTGTAGGCATTGTCTAGTTTATCACTGGTGGGGGTGACTTGCTTAAGTCTGCAGAGTGAATTCATGGTTTATTGAGTGTTATAGCTCAGAACTCCTGATGCCTTACTTTGTGCTCTTTTTTTGTGCACCACGGTGCCTCTGTTGTGTGAGCTGAGATGGCACAGGTAGGTGGCATGGTGTCTGGAAGAACCCTAGTTTTTATGTATGTGGTTACACATGTACACACGTGTGTGTATGTGTATGTGTGTGTGTAGTGCTTAGAAGAGGGGCTGTCAGATACACTCATACATTTTAACTATCATTATTATAATTGATAATATTTTATATACACATAGCTCATATGAGGGCCTTGAGACTCAGTAACCCACTCTTCTTAGTTCATGAAGATCAAAGCTTATAGAATTCTTTCATGTCACTCAAATCCTCCTATCAATCTCATAGGGATCAATATTATTGTTGTTATTATTGTTGGTGTTGTTATTGTTATTATCCCAACCCAGGGATAAAATAATAGGTTTAGAAAAGTTGAATGGGTATACCAAGACACACATAAATCAGTGATGGAGCTGAGGTAACCAAGGCCAGTGCTCATACTTCTACACCAGAGCCTCCTTCCCAAGAACTGCAGAAAATGTATCAAAGGAGGCATAACTCCTAGGTCAGCACTTGACCTGCAAAACGAGATTCAGGGGAAAAGTGTGTATTTCCTCTAATATGCCCTCCCTTTCCCATGCCTGGTAGCATGAGCTGAGGACAGTGACATCTAAGACTTTGCTTGTTGACCAGTTCTGTTAGGACCAGTTATGCTCATGAGAGTGCCTCTTTTCTTCTTAGCTGCCTTTCAATGTGTGATCAAGAAATTCCATCAAATTGGGATAAAACTGGCAAAAATAATGAATTCAGATCAACTTGAGAGGCCCAGCCTTGCCATGAGAACATAATATAGCAATGTATTTGAGAAACAGAAGGTGGAGGAAAGGAAAGAGGGAACATGAGAGAGGGAGGAAGAGAGACATGAAAGCGTTTGACAGGTAAGATCTAAGCATATAAAATATAGAGGTAAAAGGCAAGCAGCTGTGTGAGAACAAAGGAATATTCTGCTGCTCCTTATTCTGCTTGCTGCCCAGACTCTTCAATTGCAGCTTCTACTAAATAATAATGTGGGTTCTCTCTTTGCTTCCAGCTCAAAGAGAATGATAAAGCAGCAAAACTCTCAAAGTTACAGTACAGCCATAGATAAAAGTTGATGACATAGAAATCAGCCCCCTGCCAACACACACACTTTGGCAACCCCTACTGGAGAAACACAATGATAGTGAATATAATGAACAAAGAAGGAAAAGACTATTGAGCTAAGATGGGGAAGGTGCCTTTCTTTGGTTCCCTAATGGGGTGTTTTGATGATTTCTAATGTCTGTAGTACTCAATTTTGCAGCAGAAAGTTGGACTGAAGGAGAGGCTGGTTACTTCAGTGTCTCGGGCTCTCTGTGAAAGTCACACATCAGACATAATCATAGACATTAATTTCTGGATTCTTCTGCAGATAATAAAACTTGAAGAAGCTGGACCAATTTTCAGGAAGACATGAAATGGCCAAATGAAATTGTAGGTTTTGGAAAGGAAGTAATGATGGATTGATTGTATGAAACACAGGCTGGCAAACTTTATGTCAATCTTAGACAATAATTCTAGAGATTGCAATTAGAATATAGTTTATAATCCTAAGAAGAGTTAGCTCTGATCAGTAGGAGTCAACATGGATTTGCTGAGAAGTCATATAATACAAATTTCATTTGCTTATTTAATTAGTTGAGTGATGGCTCTGGAGAATGTAGCCTACAATATATATGTGGCTGTAATCCAGGCATTTAGCAAGATTTCTCATGATATATTTGTGGAAAGTATGAAGATCTGTGGTCTCATTTATACAGTTATGTCAATTAGTATAGTTTGTTGAAGTAATATAACAAAAAGGTATGGGTACAGATTTGGACACTTAATATGATGATTTCTAGTAATAAGTTATAGAGTACTGTCCTTAACCTTGTCCTATTAAACATTTTTATTCATGACTTGGTTGAAGTTATAAAAAAACAGGCTCATAAGATTTACAAAGGCATAGTATACACAATGGAAGCCAGAATTATGATTCTGCAAATTTTGACATATTTGGTAGATGGGCTGAATCTGCAAGATGAAATTTAAAAATGTAGCACAAAAGACTATGGGGAAAGTCCAAGAAACTGATTACCCAAATATGGAATGTGGCTTAGCAGAGCTCATATTAAAAAGTCTTAGGGGCTTTAATGTTCAATGAGCTCAAATGTAAGTTAGCTGTGAGATGTGTCTATATGCTTGTTTGTTTCAAATATCTTATTCTGTTTTTTATTTAAGTATAGTTGACATACAGTGTTATATTAGTTTCAAGTGATAGTGATTCATAGTGATTCAATAATTCTATATATAAAATATTATACTAATACTAATATATTAATATTAGTACATTCTATAACTAATATATAGTTAGAATTTTATACATTACTCATTCACCACAATAAGTGTAGTTACCATCTGTTGCCATGCAAGTTATTACAATATTTTTTACTGTATTTCCTATGTTGTACTTTCTATCCCTGTGACTTATTTATTTTATAACTAGAAGTTTGTACCATTTAACCCTTTTCACTTATTTTGCCCATGTCTATGCATTTTTTTCATGACACCTTAATATGGTGGTTCACACACTTGGCTTCACAGGTTGCAATCCAGATCAACTGCATAGGAATCTGTGGTGGTAGGGCCTAGAAATAAGTAGGTTTAAAGCTCCCCAGGTGATTCAAATGGGAAACCAAAGTTGAGAACCACTATGATGATAGAATGTGAGAGAATTGATAATCCCATTGTAATGTGTATTCATCAAATTAGAATGTTTCACTTAGTCTTGGACAATACCTTTTACAAACTGGAACCCATTCAGAGCAGTGTGACCAAACTGGTAAGAGTACCTGCAGTCATACAAACTATGCCATGAGGAACTGTTGAAGGAACTGAGTGTGAGCAATCTCAAGGAAGACACAAAAGCTGTCCTCAAAGGAGTGTGCCAGAGGGATTACCCTTGTTCTATTTGGTTCCAGAGATGAGTACTAGAACCAAGAAGATGAAGTAACAGGAAGGCAAATTTTAATTCAATAAAAGGAGTAATATTTTAAGAGGGCTGTCTAAAGATGTTATAGGCTGCCTCAAAAAGAAATGTTTGCCCTACAATCTGAAGACTCCAAACCATTGGGCTGCTTAACCAGTTGGTGAACAGAGTGTGGAGAAGGCTTGTGTTAGTCAAGACTCTTTTTGTGGCACATGAGCAGAAACCCAATTCAAAAAGCTTAAAAATAGAGTCTATTGTGTGATATAATAGGGAAGTGATTTCAGGGAGGGCTGGTTCAAGGGATCAATTGATATCATCAGACTCTTTCTTGCCATTTTTTGGAGGGGGCCCTGTTTGTCTTTGCTTTCCTTTATTCTGCATTTAGGCTCTCTCCATTTGACGTCCTGGCAACCCCAGTAGAGATAGAAAATATTTTCTGATACTTCTCAAAAGAGATACACTGATTCTAAATGGACCAATGTGGTCAGAAAGAGAGTGGTGTGTGTGTGTGTGTGTGTGTGTGTGTGTGTGTGTGTGTATTTGGAGAAGGGTGAGGGGAATTGGATGCACAAAACAATAAGAGTCTTAGGCATTGGATGGGGTTGAATAAGTGAAGATCCCTCTTAGCCCTGGGATTTTAATATTATTTGACACCATGGCCAGAATGTAGCAATAAGTATAGACCACTGAGTCTTCTTATGGTTCATCAAATATAATCTTTTGTCTAGTCAGGCCCATCTATTTTTCATGCCCTTCCCCATATTCATATCTTTGCTTGTGTTGCTTAATATTTCTAAAAAACCCTCCACTTACTACACTCTAATCCATAGTTGAAGACTCATCTCAAGTCCTGCCTCTTCCTCTGCTGTAGCTGAGCTAGTGTGCACTGATTGCACCTCCTTTGAACTACTACAGTGCTCTTCACAATTACATATTTCCTGATGTCATGTCTTGATTTTTTTTTTGTTTTTCCATATGAGTCTTTGTAACTGTATTGTAACTGTAAGTTCCTTGAGAAGTAGGGGCAATTCCTCCTCCTTTTCTATTCTTCCTGTGCCTAGCATAGAACAAATTGGTTTGTTCATTGAAATGTTTTGATTGATGGTCATATATATATATATATATATATATATATATATATATATACACCCATCCCTTTACTACTACATGTGAAACCTCTGTCCTGCAAGTAATAATGGATTAGATGGCAAAGATGGGAGCATTGCCATAAGAGGCCCTCTGTGGAAATGACTTACACTACTAAAAAAGGCACTGTAATTCTTTGTCACTGGTACAAGCTCTGCTCCATGCTTATGCTGCCAAGCTGGTGTCCTTGCTTTTGGACTCTAGGAATGGGTACTTTTCTGGGATTGGGCCTTCAATCATTCAGTGATTACTGAAAAATTTATTAATCACCAATGTTATTTCAGGCTATGTTCTAGTTATGGGGTGATATACAAAATCTCTGTTCTAAGGAGCTTGGAGGGAGAGACAGAAAAACAAGATTAGGTAATTATAATATAGTATCATGGGATTCCAGTTATGGGTTAGATGAAATAAGCATACTCTACCTTGTTTTCACCATTGTATTATAGCTGTAAAATCTGAACAGAATGAATGGATCATTGAACAGTATGAAAGGTAAATAGTAGCAGATTGGGGGAGAAAAACAGAAATCAAAGTATTAACTGAACTGGTGATAAGTATGCCATTTAAAAATTCTGCTATACCCTGGCCTGAACTCAGCACACTAGAATCCTGTTAAGCAGCCATCAGGGAGCAGACAGAGAGAGCTCTAGGAGAAGCAATCTAATTCTGGCTCAAGAATGGAAAAGGGGATGGCACCTGCGTGGCTCAGTCAGTTAAGCGTCCAACTCTTGATTTCAGCTCAGGTCGTGATCTCACAATTTTTGAGTTTGAGCCCTGCATCAGGCTCTTCACTGTTAGGATTCTCTCTCTCCCTCTATCTCTGCCCCTCCCCTGTGCATGCTCTCTCTCTCAAAATAAATAAAATTAAAAAAAAAAAATAATGGAAAAGGGAAATCCTAACACTTAGTGTGGAAGTCCTCCTTTTTTTCTACTCTTTTCTGTTTTCTTGTGTTCTGGCTCCCATTCTGTGGCAATAGTGGCAGCAGCTGATAATTGGAGCCTGTAGGGGCTAAAACTTTGAGGATAGGGAATTTTCCTCCCTTTTTGTTGGATCTGTGGTTCACAGAGGGTTGGGCTAACTTCCATTGCTTTTTTTCCTCTCTCTGTCTCCTATTGCTTGGACCCAAACAAGGGTACAATTGCAAAAGTGCATTGTAGAGTAGGGTAACTAAAGCCTTAGCTTTCAGGCCAGAGGACTACACAAAAATAGCCTCAGGGTTCTGAAAAGTGCCGAGGAGATCATAGAAAAGGAGAAGCTTGGGAAAGTGACCTTATAAAGTTGTTTATGGGGGCGCCTGGGTGGCGCAGTCGGTTAAGCGTCCGACTTCAGCCAGGTCACGATCTCGCGGTCGTGGGCTGATGGCTCAGAGCCTGGAGCCTGTTTCCGATTCTGTGTCTCCCTCTCTCTCTGCCCCTCCCCCGTTCATGCTCTGTCTCTCTCTGTCCCAAAAAAATAAATAAACGTTGAAAAAAAAAAAGTTGTTTATGAACTACAGAGCTCATCCCTGAGTGAATATGTGTGGATTAGGTCCTATTTAGCAGACTAAACTCTTTAAGAACTGAACAGATAGACCACCACCCAGGTCTCAGACTATTCACTTAATGGTGAACATGTGAAACATACCTGGATAGTGCTGTAAAGGCTTTGAAAATGGAATAAACTTTGGAACCACAACCCACAGATGTTGGATCAGAACTTTCACTTGAACCTAACCAGGTTGACTGCCTGCTAAAACAAAAACATCAGTATCAACATTCTTCATAGGATTTAAACAATTTCCAAGACCTGATAAGGCAACATCTAAATTATCCAGGATACAATCCAAAATTATTAGGCAAATGAAGAATTAAAGTCTTAACTCACATGAGAAAAGACAATCAACAGATGCCATCCTTGATGACAGATGTTGGAATTATCAGAAAAAATTAAAGCAAAGCTATTATAAAAATACACTAACAAGGGCAAAATCCTTGAAAAAAATAGAAAAATAGAAAGCCTCAGCAAAGAAATAAAAAATATAAACACTAACCAGATGGAAGTTTAAAGACTGAAAATATATAATAAGTAAGACTTGAAAAAGATTGCTGAGTGGGCTCTGTAGCAGAACGTCGTCAGGATGATTTCATGGACTAGGTTACACTTCAGTTGCTGCTTGAAGAACAAATGAAAATGAACCAAGTGGGGAAGAGTTGTATTAGTTATCTATTGCTAATAGATAGCTATCATTAATTAGTTATCCCAAACATAGCTGTTTAAAACAACAAATATTAATATCTCACACAGTATTTCAGAGTCAAGTATCTGGGAGTGGCTTAAATGAATGGGTCTGGCTCAGTCTATCAAGAGGTTGCAATTAAACTGTCAGCCAAGGTGTAGTCATCTCAAGGCCCAGCTGGGATTGCAGAATCTGCTTCCAAGCTTACTCACATGACTGTTGGCAGGCCCCAGTTTCTTGTGGGCTGTTTTTTTCCTTGCCACATGGCCCTCTCTCTAGGGAAACTTAAAGCATGGCAGCTGGCTTTCCTCATAGCAAATGATCCCAAGGGGAGGGTCAGAAAATCAAGATGGAACCCACAGTATTTTTTATAACCTAATATCAGAAGTGACATACCATCTCTTTATTTGTTTGTTAGAAGTGAGTCATTAAGTCCAGGTCATACTCAAGGGGAGAGGAATGAGACTTCACATCCTCAAGTGGGGAAGTATCAAAAATTTGTGGACATATTTTGAAAACGATTACAAGGGGAAATATTCTAGGAGGAGGGAATCAGATATGCAAAAGCACAAAATCAAGGGAAATAATTAAAAATGGACACTGGGGGCTGTTTCTGTCTCTATTTAGTTCAGTTGTGCCTGTTAAGTACTGGTTGAGGTGAAGGTTCTATAAAAGTCCGATAGGGGCACCTGGGTGGCTCAGTCAATTAAGCATGTGACTTCAGCTCAGGTCATGATCTCGTGGTCCATGAGTTCGAGCCCCGTTTTGGGCTCTGTGCTGACAGCTCAGAGCCTGGAGCCTGCTTGGGATTCTGACTCCCTCGCTCTCAGCCCCTCCCCCACTCATGCTCTGTCACTCTCTGGCTCTCAAAAATAAATAAACTTTAAAAAAAAAATTTTAAAGTCCGATAATCCTCCAAAGACTCCTACTTACCTGTCCTGTCTCTTTGGGGAAGGCAGCAGGTCCAGGTTAGTGCCTTCACACTAGGAGATAAATAGGACCTGTAACCCTCACAGTATTTTGTCTTAGGATCTTGGAACAAAAGGGAAAATATAAAAATATATTTTCTTTTAGTTGTAGGTGTATGCGTTTACAGTAGCATGGAAAAGTAGCTTGGAATTTTAACTGGATGCTTATTGTCCTTGATAATACTCCATTCTGCCACTGTCTTCCATCTTCTTACTAGCTAAATAATTGTAAGTCCGTTCTGCTGTAACGTCTGTTTGTTCCAATGTGATTGATATATCAGTGGACAATCTGAGCATGACATGAATTTTGTGTTTGCTTGAGCATGATTCCATCAGTAAGAAACACCAGGTGAATGCAGAAAACAGCACCCAGCTGAACTGAGCTGTAGGGTAATACACAAAACACACACGTCAAACATATACTAGCCACAGCCATTCACATTTAGTTTTACAACTTTTCATCTGATTTCAGATAACACTCCTTTCACCACTTCACAATAACTCATAATCTGCCATGCCCACATCCACAAGCAAACTTTAGGTTTTTTCAAGTTAAAGTGCCATTTTTATTGTAGTATTTATGTATTTCTTAACCATTAGCATGTGTAAAACTGTGCTGCCTTTCTTACCTGGTTTTTAACATGTTGCTGATATTTTTATTGTTGTTCCTCTAGTCCCATTTTCCCCATAAGCCCTGTGGTTTTTATTGTGTAATTTTGCATAGTGCAGCAATTTTTAAAGAATACATATATCATGTTATAGGAAAACTGACTGTATATATATGTCTTTTAACTTACCTAGGACAGTGAATTTGGGTGGACTTGGCAAAGAATGAAAATCAAGTCAGTGAAGATTCTGTGTTGTGGAGGCAAAAGAAAAAGAAGAGAAACATTCAAGTACAGTGGAGATGCTTATCTTCAGTGGTGAACCATTCAGAGCCTCTATCTGAAGACTCCTTTGGTGGATATACTCACTAATGGCTATTTGGTATTCTAGTGTCTGGGCCTCCTGCTCTTCTGACCTTGAGTATCCTCTTCCATAGCAAACAACTCTTTTTCTTTGGAATATAGTGCAGCGAATAGGGTAGTGAGACATTGTCAAAGAATTTGGACTTTGTTCCCTTGCTTCTCTGATCTTGAGCGAGGCAAGTAGTTCCTGCCAACTTCATATTGCCTCTGAGGACACAACTTTAAGACCTGCCAGGGATTTTTCTTGACTTTGTATCTGTGGCACCTGATGCTGAAGTGGTCATAATCAAGTTCCAAAGTGGTCTGGAGCATTTGCAATACAGAACCTGCTTCTCTTGCTACTTGGACCATATTCAAATCCACGGGAGGAGGCTGGGGTAAGTTTAATTCTTTATTCCTCTTTCTCTTTCTTTTCCTCATTATTCTTTCTCTTCTTCATCTTTATTGAGGCAGTGCCATGTAGTAGTTGAAAATGTAGGTTCTGGGTCTACTGTGTAATGGTTGTATGACCTTAGGCCACTTACTTAACTTGTCTGCACTTCCATTCCCTCATCTTTAAAACTGAGATTATAACAGCACCTAACTCATAGGCTTGTTGTGATGAATGAATGCTATAATCCACGACAAGCACTTAGAACTGAGCTAGTTGCTTTACACACATGTTCTTAATCAATACCTAAAGTCTAAGGAGACTATATCCATTTAGGACCAAGTGGAGATAAAAAAGTGATTCTGGGCTATTAAATTCTGTCAGTGGGGAAATGTAGTTGCATTTGTCCACAATGCTTCAGGACTCAGCTATTGCCTTAAAAAAGGTACAATTGTGATTGCAATTTCTATTTATGGAGCTCATAAGCATTGACCCATTTCTTTCATTAACTACTACTTTACCTTGGGCCATGGCTGCCAATGTAAAGTTGCTTCTATAGACCTTTGAATAAATATTGGATATTTAGGTCACATAACTCTAACAACAGAAACATTTTAGGCTGTCTGACCAGTATATTAAATAAAATGTTAAATGAGACTGTGATCTAACCAGATCACAGAGATTTTTGTCTTTTTGTCTTATATCTCCTCAACATCTAATATAATGGTTCTCAACCATGAGTGATTTTGTACCCCCAGGGGACACTTGGCAATGTCTGCAGTCATTTTTGGTTGTCACGACTGAGGAGAAGGCAGTTGCTCCTGGAATCTAGTGGATAGAGGCCAGGAATTTTGCCAAACATCTTACAAGGCACAGGATAGTCTCCCACAACCACTATACTGCCTGAAATATTAATAGTTCTGGGGTTGAGAAACCCTACTCTAATACAATGCCTAAATACAAGGAATACGGTAGCATCTTGATAAATGTGTATCGAATGGATGAGTGAAGTTTGGGGAACAAAAATGTGATTTGGAGGCAGAGACATGGTTTGGGAGACAATCTCATAAAGGAGTTGCAAGAAAGCCTGGCATTCAGCCATTTGGTGTCAGCATGACACCAAGACTAGTAGTGTTTGCCCTGTTCAGGTATCCAGGAAGATTGGTCTGTGCCTAGTTCATTTGGTTGCTAAATATTTTGAATAACATTCCTGGAAGGTGGTATATTTTTTAGAAGTTCTAGGTAATTGCTTCTGGAAATAAGTTGTCTTAGAAACTTCAGGAAGGGGAAATAGACTGACTTAGGCTTTGGAGAGTAAACAGGAAATGGAGTAAGAAGTGGCTGTGAATAAATCATATTGTTATGGCAGGGATAGAAAAAGTTTACCATTCTGGTGAAAGGGAAAATAAGAGCAATCTATTTCATAGTTCCTCAGTCTAAGGCAAAGCAACAGTCTCCCAAATAGGGAATTAGTAGGGGAAAAGTGAAAAGTAAAATAAAACAAGTTAAAGTGGTTACATGACAAAGGAAAATATGTTATTTTCTGCAATGGGACATTGTCTTAGTCCATCCAGGCTACTATAAAAGAATACCATACACTGGGTGGCTTATAAACAACAGATATTTATTTTTCACAGTTCTAGAGGCTGAGAAATCCAAGGTCCAGCACTGGCAGACTCAGTGTCTAGTGAGGGCCCACTGCCTAGTTTATAGATAGGTGTCTTCTCACTGTGTCTTCATGTGGTCTAAGAGGCAAGGGAGCTCTCTGGTGTCTTTTGTACAAGGGCATTAATTCCATTCACGGAGGCTCTACCTTCAGGATCTAATCACCTTGCAAAGGCCCCACATTGGGAGATGGATTTCAACATATGAATTTTGGGGGGACACAAACATTCCATCTATAGCAGACATCTTTCAGAAATTGTAAGAGTAGCCCAAATAAAGAAAGCATGGGAGCTGCCTCAAAGGTAACTGGTTAAATAAACAATGGTACCACCTTATTATGGAATATTATGTAACAGTTAAAAAGAATATGATAACTCTGTACCTACTAACAGGGAAAATCTCTAAGGCATATTGTTAAGGAGATAAAACAAGCAGAAAATACACTATAATACTTTGGCACTATTTCTTTCAAAGAAAAATCCCTCAAAACAACTTTGTAAATTAAGATATATACAAGAACAAAGATGAATAGGAAAAGGCTTTGAGTGATATAGAGCAAATTGATCATAGTGGTTGTCTCTAGATAGGGGAATAGAATAGGGAGGCAGTGGTCAAGGGGGCCTTTAACTTTATGTGTACCAATTACATTTTTACAAGAATGTATCCATGTGGTATCTGTAGAATTAAAAATATACACAGTGGGAAAACAGAAAATCCATAGACCTAGTGCAGATGTGCAGAAGAATTTTGCAGTCATTTTTGCTTCAAAGAAAGATTTACTACCAGATTCCTGTAAACAGCAACCTTGACTCACAAACGATTTGTTCCCTGCTGCCTTAGGGTAGGAGATGAGGCCTAGTAGCCAGCTAGGCCCAATGCTAAATAAGGAAAGAGAGAGGAATGATTAGGACATATGACCATCAGGGCTTTTTTAAACCAGGTTTGTCAGTGCTGGGTTGGCTGTCCAACCTTTTATTTTCACCCAGAGACCTCAGGTAGTTAGGTCCTGCAGCCTGTCTCCTGTAGCATGCACAGGCCCTGAAAACCTAGGGACTTCATGAAGTGTCCTCACTTTGCCTTATCACTCTGCTAATTGGCTAAGCACTGTGCAGAGGAGCTTGAGTGGGAAGTCTGTGCCGTGTGCAGGAGGTCCTTGGGTCAGGGCCAGGAGTGTTCTAGTCTCCTGTTGGACTGGCTTAATAATTTGTGTTCTTGTTCACCTTACAGAATACAAAGAAGTCTTGAAACTCAGAAATTAGTTTAGTAACAAACTAAAAAAATTGTGGATTTTCTTCCCTCCAGTATGCATTAATAAAAATAATCCACTATCCATGTCTCAACAATTTAGTCATATGTTTTAAAATAATCTCCTAAATATCTACCTAAACAATGACCTATTGGACCATGCCATATTTATTGTGTTAGCAAAACAAGTCATTTTCTTACAATGTCTGTTTGAAGTCCTTCAATATTTCATGTGGAGACATGAGTGCAATTAATTTTATGTGCATGGGCCTTGCCCAGGGAGGATGGGACCGGCTTACTGGGCAGATTGGTATGGCTTGGGACTGAGAGATATTATTAGGTGACTGGCCCTGAGGTCTCAGGACTCCTTAATAAACCAATGTTTGGAAACCTAACACTCATGTGATAAACTAGGCTCCCACTTATCTCTCTCACTTTTGTCTTTTGCCCCTACCTGGCCCCACATTTCTCCTGGTCAACTTTCACTTATGTTTGATTTACCTAGGGAAATAGGATTTAGGAGACAAAGATGGGAGTGGGGAAGGCATAGATTTTTTTATAAAGGGTATGGATTTTCATCTGTTTTGTTCATTATGTATTTTAAGTATCTAGAGCAGTTCCTGTTACACAGTAGTCGCTGTGAATATTTGTTGAATGTACAAATGAAATTACAAATGTCTAGGGTGTTCTAGTAACAGCAAGGAGGCCAATGTGAATAGAATTAGTTGAGCAAGGAAAAGAATGATAGAAAGTGAAATCAGGGAAATATGTAAAGGCTAGTGGTTCACATAGGGTCTTTTAAGCTATAGTACAGACTTGTGATTTTTATTTTAAGCATGATGGGTATTGTTTGGAAGGTTTTGAGCAGTTATGTGACATAACAATAGCTAATATTTATGGTTCCAGGCACTATGCTAGGTGTGTTGGGTGTATCAATTCATATAATCTTCAAACAAATCTACAATATAGCTACTAATATTACCTTTGTTGTAAGGAAGACAGAAAGTTATACAAAGAGATTAAGTTTCTTGGTAAGGTCATACAGCTAGGAAGTTATGGATCTGGAGTTTGAATTATGGCAGTCTAGCTCTGGACTTACACTCCTAGTCTGCTTTGTACTGCCTTTTTGTACATCTGCAAATGATTTGATTTACGTTTTAAATGGCTCCCTCTGGTCACTTTGTTTAGAGCAGATCATACGAAGGGGAAGTGGAGGCAGGGAGACCAGCTGTTGGAGTTTACATGGCAAGAGATAATGGTGGCTTGGTAGAGGAGATGAAGAGGAGACAAATTCTGCATTTATTTTGAAGGCAGTTTGCTGACAGACTGGATGCGGGGTATGAGAGAAAGAGAAAAGTCAAGGATGTTACTAAGATTTGAAGAAAATATATAAATGATTTTTAAAATGATTTAGCTATTGTTGACATAGAAATTCCTGGTGTGCCTGTAAGCACTTACTTTCTTCAAAGTGGACACCAGTGGATGCCTAGTTCTTGATGACAATTGAAACCCCATGGATGACTCAACTTAGTGCTGTGTTTCATGCTTGATCATCCATATGTGAATTGACTATTTTGGAAATGGTACCTCCCCCTCCTCTCCACTGGTCTTCTTGGCCTTGAGTATTTCTCTCCAACATTAGGGGTGGTATTTTAAAGAAATTCTGAATAGTTTCTCTTGTCACTGTCTCACCTTACCTGGTTCAGAATTTTTGGGAGAGGTTAAGTAAGCTTCACTAATGGCATAGTGTTTGGAGTGCTGTGTCCTGATAGTCAATGATGGTTCAAGACTACTGTTCCTACCACTCCAACTTTGCCACACTACATTTGGGCCTACATTTCAATCATTCTTTGCTCTCTGTGTTGACTATCTTCTTTGTGTGCCCCAGTTTTTAGGTCTTTTAGTCCAACTTTGACATCTGGATTTAACTGCATCCAATTGAATCTGCTTTATTCCCTAAATTTCAACTTTTCTTCTCCCCTAACTTGGTCTTAGAACCTTGTCTATTGATGTATACCTTTAGTAAGCCATTATGGAAGCTACTGAAAACACAGGTCAATAATTTTGACCCCCAGTGTGTGGCTAGGCACCAACCAGCCCTTGAAGCTCTAGGCCTTTCTCTACACTCATACATATTCTGTATCCCATTTCCTGAGCTCTCCTCTGGGGTGGATTTAATCCTTGAATCTGTGCTGAGCTCCCAATGTGTTTGTATTTGATTCATGCCGGGCAGTGTTTATATTTAGAGAATAGAATATCCATAAATTTTTTTCATCCTAAAGGGAATGCTGGCACCATTTGAAGAAAGGTAGGTTACCTCATACACTTTGAAAGATTTGTTCTCATTATCAACAAACTGATAAAGTGTCATAGAACAGTGATTTTTTAAACTTTTAAAAGTTGGATAAAATTTTCTATTTGAACCATTTGAAGTGTATTATTTGGTGACATTAAGTACATTCACGCTGTTGTGCAACCATCACCAATTATCCATTTCAAGAATTTTTCCATCTTCCCAAACTAAAATTCCATACCCATTAAACAATATTTCCCCATTACACTTTCCCACCAGCCCCTGGCAACTACCATTCTACTTTCTGTCTTTATGAATTTGATTAGTATAGTTATCTCATATAAGTAAAATCATACAGTATTTGCCCTTTTGTGTCTGGCTTATTTTACTTAGTATAATGTCTTCAAGGTTTATCTCTGTTGTAGCAGGTATCAGAATTTCCTTCCTTTTAAAGGCTGGATAATATTCCATTGTAGATATATATTACATTTTGTTTATCCATTTATCATTGGCTATTGTGAATAATGTTGCTATGACTATGGGTGTAGAAATATCTGTTTGAGCCCCTGCTTCTAATTCTTTTGGGTATATATCCAGAAGTGGAGTTGCTGAATTATGTAGTAATTTTATGTTTAATTTCTTTTCAGGAGCAACCATATCATTTTCACAGCAGTTGCACCATTTATATTCCTACCAGTAATACACAAGGGTACCAATTTCTCCATATCCTCACCAACACTTGTTATTTTCTACTTTTTTATTTATATCCATCCTGATATAGTATCTCACTATGGTCTTCACTTGCATTTCCCTAATAATTAGTGATGATAAGCATCTTTTCCTGTGTTTATTGGCTATTTGTGTATCTTCTTTGAGGAAATGTCTATTCAAGTCCTTTTCCCATTTTTAATTGGGTTGTTTGTATTTTTGCTGTTGGATTTTCAAACTCTTTTAAATTGTATGACTCTGTGTTTAAATGGAATATTTCAACTCAATGTATAAAACAGATTAAAACAAAGATGCCCTGGGTACAGTTGGAGAAGAGATGGAGCCTACCTTTTCACTTTTTATTTCCATGGCAGTTCCTGAGAAAGCTCCTTGACACCCCTAATGCTGTATCTTAGCTCTTTTGAAAAACTACTGCCCCTTGGCATTTAGAAAGGAATCCATGCTTCAGAATATCTGAGGAGACATAGATATGCATAGATAGAGTCACCTCTATGTTTTGCCAACTTCAAATATTGGCCACGACAAGAGAAAATGTGGTGCTTTTTACTGGAGCATGTTAGTATTATTTTGTCACTTAGTTACAAAGACACACATAGCTATCGATCCTTCCACATATCAAGGGAAGCTCATAAATTATTGGGGAAATGTCAACAAAAATGAAGAAAATGACAGAAACTCTTCCAGTCCCAGAGAAAGACATTATTTGCAAATTCATGTCCCCCAGCATCAGGAAAATCCCCAGAGGCAATAGGAATTTGTGAGAGCAAATAAGCCACTGATCATATTGCTATTTATCACAGTTGCTCAATTCTGCTTCAGCCTTCAGACCTTGTTGAATCAGGAGAATTTTTTTAAATAAGAATTTGTGGGGCTTAAAGGGATTTTTGAGTTCCAAAGTAAAGTTCTGAGAATAGTTCTGTTATTCTCAGCTGGCCCTCAGCCAAATGGTTAAGGCCCCTTTGAGGGTCCTACTCCTTGCTTTGGGTGATAACCTCCCAAGATTTTCATGTTGTCTGTGTAGGGTACTCCCACCCATTCTCCATTGGAATTCTCCATCCCATGCCATCTTGTGAAGCAAATTTCCCTTCATAGACAGACCACTTCTGTTTGTGAGCAAATGGGAGGCCAATCAAGATTATAGTACTTTACTTGAGTTCTGAACAACGAGAAATTAAAAGTAATCCAAAGATAACCTAAATTATCACCTTAAAGTCTAGGGTGAAGTACACCCTATATAGATCTATGAGCAAGTGGGCTTTCCATTACTGTGATCCTGTGTTAGAGAGACTTACCCCCTCTCTCACAGCCTGTGCCATTTCAGTATCCTCTACAGGGCCAGGCCCCTCTCACTGTTTGGCAGAAAACAGAGCAGATCACAGCTCCTTTGTAGTCTGCCATATCCCAAGAAGAAGATGTTTGGACAGAACTATGCATCCACATTTCCTTGTCCCAGGCTTTACAACCAGTTAAATTATTTCTCAGTCTCCTCCTCCCTATAGGTATATCGCAACATATGGAAAGAAACATCTGGAGTGGGAAGAAGAGTCTCCCCTGATACTACCCAGTTTATTCTTCTCTTAACTCACTAAGTTTAACTGTTGAGCAATCTCTGTAGAGTGGGGAGGTCAGAAGTTTATGACAGTCCTATTCCCACCTTGATGAAGCTACTTCCCCAATAATCACTGGTCTGCTGCTGATGGGGAATGTACATGGTAGTACACTCAGAAGGCTCTGAAATGTGTCTGAAGACTATATTTAATTAAATTAATATCAAGATCATGCCATGTCCAATGATAAAAATTCATTCTCTATTCTATTAACCTTTTCTTTTCTTTTTTTTTAAATTTTTTAACGTTTATTTATTTTTGAGACAGAGAGAGACACAGCATGAACGGGGGAGAGGCAGAGAAAGAGGGAGACACAGAATCGGAAGCAGGTTCCAGGCTCTGAGCCATCAGCCCAGAGCCCGACACGGGGCTCGAACTCACAGACCGTGAGATCGTGACCTGAGCTGAAGTCGGATGCTTAACCGACTGAGCCACCCAGGCGCCCCACTATTAACCTTTTCAAATGATGTCCAGCTACATTGTCTTAAGTCATCTATCAGATGATATACAGTGTGATCAAAGGACAACATTAAGACACTGTAATAATAATGTGCAACAGTAAGATGCCACTTATTTGAGTACAGCCTGCCATTATCACAATTATAAGGGGACATTTAAGTCCAAATATTAAATTCCCTTGCACTTTTCAGTGGAAGTCCAGAGAAAGTCCAAATTTCTTAAAATCCAAAAAATTAAAGTTCAAAATAAAGCTTTCTTGCTCTTATGAGTAAAAGTTCAAAGAAATTAAGGACCAAAATGTATCCTCCCTATCTCCTCATTCTGCTCAATCCTAACTAGAAAGGTTCCCAAGACCTGTGTCCAATTGGGATTGATCTTCAGCAATTTTAGCCTGTGCTATTACTTACTGGAATGGGCATGGTCACTTCTGGGCCCCAAAGTTTGTATTAGTTCATTGCCAAGTCTCTGATGTTACACAGAGTTCAAAGAATTAATAGAACCTACAAGATAATCATATCACTGGCCCCATAATTTTCAATTAAAAAACAAGCTATGATAGCTACCTTGTGGCTCACATTGATCCCTACTTCCTACAATTCACCCTTTTTGGAATCCTTTTCCTTGTATGTGGGCTGGACCTAGTGTCTTACTTCCAACAAACAGAATATGTCATAGTGATGGGGTATCACTTTAATAATTAAGTTACAAAAAACTGTGACTTCATGTTTCTAGTACTTTCTCCCTCTCTGGCTCTTTTCACTTGTGTGAACTGATAGCTGCCATGTTGTGAGCAGCCCTAGGAAGAGGCCCATGTGGCAAGGAATGAGGACCTCAGTCCAACAGTCTGAAGAACTGAATTCTGACAACAGCCATGTGAGTGAGCTTGGAAGTGGATCCTCCCCCTTGAGGTGAACCTTGAGGTGATTTTAACCTTGGAAAATACTTTGGAACCTGTGAAGGACCCTAACATCGTAGATCCAGCTAAGCTATATCTGATTCCTGACCTACAGAGGTTGTGAGATAAATGTTTTCGTTTTAAGCCACTAAGTTTTGGGGTAATTTGTTATGCAGTGATAGCTAATACACTGGCTAATACCTAAAGAAGTTATTCTGTACAAAATTATATTGACCATATCTAGTACTCAGAATTGCTATATATTGTGGTGAACTCAATGTTATATGAAAATTAAATAATAGATGGAAGGTATCTTGGTTTTAGCTTTGCTAGGGGTGCCAGTCTACCCAAATATCGGGAGTCCATGATCTATGAACGTCAATCCAATTTGGAGAAATTTCTCACTAAGTAGTTAATTTTGGCCTTGTGTATTTAAAATCCAATTGCATAATTATAAAAACTAGACTCTTGGCCTAATGTAAGCCTCTACAAACTGCCAACTTCAAAATATCTTGTCTATATACTGAAGTCCAAGATCTATAACCATGTGCCCTGGCTCCACCCAGAGATCCTTCTCATGTTATTTTAGTCTGCTAATTCTAATTCTAGTCTACTTCTCTATGGTCTTGGTCTAATGTGTCAGGTGTTTGGATTGAAGGAAGTTCAACGAATAAAACCTTGAATTCTAAATCAATAGATACTTAGGAAAACAATAGAAAGGCAGATGGGAAATGAAAATAACCCATTTAATCCCAATTAAGCTGATATTTAAAAATGTAGCTTATATCTGTGGATAAGTGAGCTTCTTAATACTGCATCCCAGTCTTGTTTACACAGAGGTAGCACTAGACCATCACATTGCCCCTCCCCTCTCTGTACATATTTATGTTCCTATAACACTTTCTGCATGGAAGGGCAGAACAGAACATACATTCTGTGTAGATAGCTTTCTCCCAAGACCAAGAGTAGATAAAGGGGCTGGGACAAATGCAACAGGCTTTTTCTGACCACTTCAATGACTTCCATCTTCCTGAGAAAAAGTGATGGGGAAGTCGTGGAAAGCAACATCAGAAGTGAGGAAATGTATTCTCTGCTTTCCATAGTTATCAGATAAGGCTGATTAAAACCCTATCAAGGTAATAATTAGTGGTTATCATTCATAGTCATTCAGGGTCTAGTGTAAAGTAAGAAGATGCTTAGAGTTGGGGAAGGCCAAAAGAGCTGGCTCTTGGCAAAATTGTTTAATTGATGATGTAATTTTATGTCATACCACAAGTCTTTTCAGCACTTGCTCCACCTCCCCCACCCCCAAACTCCAGAATCCAGGACCTCTGTCAGACTTACATCCATTGGTAATGTTCAAACGCTGTGGCTGTATCAAGATCAGGCTCCTTCTTGATGAACCAATATATACATACTTCTCTTTTGGGGCAATACCTTTTAATCAACACTTCTGTGTTTTACTCCAAGAGAATGAATTTTAATACCACATGCCAGGCTAATGGGGAATTATAAACATAGACAGCCACTTCTAGTGAGGCTGACCCTGGTTTGTACTTAAAGTTTTCTGAATTAATTGTCCTATTGTTTGTCTTATACCTTTGACTTAAAAAGCAGACTTTAGCCAGGATCCATGGAAATTTTCCATCTTGGATAAAACCATTTCTTGTTTAGAAGACTTGTACTGCCCCATAGCCAAGAAGCTTCAGCTTTGGGTTCATTGAAAAGTTACCAAGGATAAAAACCTCCCCCAGTGAAAGAGATTATAAATTGAGGAATAAGGTCGCATTCTGTATTGTCAATTTCACTTGGATGAACATACGACACAGCCCTTTGTCTTATACAAAAAATCTTTATCAATGTTGGATTAAAATATAAAAATCCACAGCAGCCAGATACCCTAGCCAGGATATTCTGCTCCTCTGGAAAAGATCAACTTACATCTAAAAGATTTTATCACTTCTTGTGCACCATAAGGGTGTTCAGAAATGACTATGGCAAATCAAATATTATCAGAAAAAGAAGGTTCTGACTGATTTTGTCCTGTATTCAGCCTTTTTATGTTTATCAATTTTGAGAAGCGCAGAGGTATTTTTTTCACATTTCTGACAACACCTGTGCTCCCCTTCTCGTGCATTATTTCTTAACAAATGCATTTGACTACAGTGCAGCACAACATTTACCCTTGGCCCCACTGTGACAGAACATTATGATCTTTTACACAACTTACCTGGGTGTCTATATATTTGTTTCGTGTGTGTGTGTGTGTGTGTGTGTGTGTGTGTGTGTGTGTGTTTCTGTTGGGGGGCAGAGGGCTTAGGACTCAGGGAGGCAGGGAGCTAGGGAGATTGGAATGACAAAGCCTTGTTTGGTTTTATTTTTCTGTTTGTTTTGTTTTTAAAATAGCATTTTCAAATAGCTTGGCTTAAAAGTCAATTTCTGGAATACCTAGCAAAATGCTTTATTCCCTTTTTCTTTTGCATGGGGAGCCAAACACAACCAGTCAGGCCTGGATCTATACCAGATAGAATAAGGGTCTGCCTGCAGAAGGGGGGTAGAGCCAAACTAAAACTAGCCCCCGAATCTCTTTCTTTGGGGTACAGCACTTTTGGTTTGGTTATTTTTTGGGAAAAGTATGACAAGTATTTTTCAAGCATCTTGTTAAAATGCATATATGTTATCTAGTGGAAGTAAAACACACTGAATTATCCTCAGTAGGTTAGGAGGTGAGTTAGTAGTTTAGGCAAGCAGATAGGGCTTTGAGGAGAACTGGGATAAATGTTTTTACGGGAAGTAGCAGGGGAGTGATCTGGAAGCTATAATTATAATTAGTACTACCCTTATAATCACTACTACCCCATCACAACATCATCATTTATTGGGTGACTAGTATGTACCTAGTGTTTTACAGACATTACTTCATTTCCTACAACAGCCCTGTGTAGTAGATTGCCACTATTATCACAATTTTACAGTTGAGGAAACTGAGACTCAGAAGAAAAGAGTAATTTGCACAGTGTTTCTTAGAAGACATGAACTCACAGTTCTAATACAAGTCAAACAGAAGGCAAGTATACCATAGAAGACAATCTGGTCAGTTGGTATGGAACAAGCATTGCCTTCTGAAACATTTTGCTCAGGTATAGCTCAGCTTTTAGTAATGCACGGAAAAAAAACCCAAATAAGCTAACAAACTCAAATGCTGTAAGTCTCACTAAGATGAGGAGGGGGTGCTCAGGATTCACAGATTCTAGTGTGGGTTGGCACCTATACTAGGAAACCTTGTCAATTGTAGGAAAACATAAGTATGTTGATGCAAATTTAGAATTTCACTATAAAGATATTAAATCCAAGTTGTAACAGCTCCCTACCTTGTAATAAAAGAATTAAATTGCTTGCTAGCTGTGTGGATGGGGGCAAGTTATTTTACCTATTAACTTTTATTTTTCTTCCTCTGTAAAATAGAGTTAATAGCTTGTAGAATTGTTGAAAGTATCAATGTATGTGAGTGTTTTGCAAACTGTGTAGGATGATACCTAGATATACAGATTATAATAGATGGATCATAACAGAAATCTCATTTCCTGATCAGAAATATATTTATTTCTTGAATTCAATGACCCTGAGGACCAAGGAGGAAAAGGAGACCAGTGGCTATCACAGCTCTCCCTGCTCTGTTTGGTTTATGTAAGTCTCTTTATACTGTCACATGCAGGCACTCATGTACACTTCTTGAATTTAGTTTCCAATGGATGGATGCTTTGTTCCTCTGGAATGCACAGACATTATGACTAGTTAATGAAACTGCAGCAACATATGGTTTGAATAAAGATCATTTATATTATTCTCTGACACTAGTAGATGGAGGATGTCAGTGTCCTGTATACCAGAGATAGGGAGAAACTATGGCCAATACTTACAAGCCAGGGTCTAAGAGAAATATTTCTAACAGTCCAACAACTCTATACAGCATGCTTATTTAATTTTTGCACTGTGGTAAGAGAACATACTCTTCTCACTGACATCTCTGGAAGAATTTGAGAAGTCATTAAATTTGTCTTTGGTAACTCTACCTTTTTAATAATAACAACTGCCACTTATTAAGTACTTACCATGTGTCAAGAATTGTTACGTGTTTTACATAGTCCCATTTAATTCTTGTAACAAGTCTTGGGCTGCTTTTAACAAAGTGTTTCCTGTGTGTCCTGCACTATACTATGTACTTTATGTACATTATCTTATTTAATATTCATACTAAATTGATGAGGGAGGTGCTATTATTATTTATATTTTATAGAGAAGGAAACTAAGACCTAGTAGAATTAAATGATTTACTTAATATCACACATGTAGAAAATAGTAGAATTGAAAGTTCAAATGTGGCTTTCAAAGAAGGACTTGAATCTTATTCACACTAAGATATAATGGGTTTGGGAAGATGGGGAGAAGAGAGAAATGTTTGGCTCAGGTGGAATATTTTCTTAATGTTTATTTATTTTGAGAGAGAGAGAGCACGAACAGGGCAGGGGCAGAGAGAGAGAGAGAGAGAGAGGGAATGAGAGAATCCCAAGGAGGCTCCACACTACCAGCACAAAGCCTCATGCGGGGCTTTAATTCACAAACTGTGAGATCATAACCTGAGCTGAAACCAGAGTCAGATGTTTAACCAACTGAGCCACCCAGGTACCCCATTGGTGGAATATTTTTTATCTGATCATTCATTCAACTCCTTTCTTCAAGTTATTCAGATAAAAATGCTTGGAGTCATCCTTGACTTTCACACCCATATTCAGTCTATCAGCAAATCCTTTAAAAAGTAGTATATCCATAAGCCAACCACTCCTCCATACTTCCACTGCCACCATCTTAGTCCAGGCCACAATCATCTTTTTTTGGATGACTGCAACATCTCCTTTCTTTTGCCCTTGTCCTCTATGGTAGACACTGCTAGCTGTCCATCAAAACCCATTTAACTCTCTTTATATATCCTCAGGAGTACAACTGACTGCACAGCTGTCCTGCTGGACTACATATCCCAATATCGCTTGCAGTTTGGAGTAGCCATATGACTAAGTTCTCATCAACAGAATGTCAGAAATGACATGTTCCATTTCTGAGTCAAGGGTTTCTGACATTTAGGCTTGTCTCCTCTATGAGCTCATTTTCGTTTTTCTGTCTGCTGGAATTTAGATATCTTGACAATCTGGCTTTGAGCTTGCAGACCATGACAAGGCCCTAGGTAATGGCACAGCAACAACTTGGAAAGGTCCCATGAATTACCATGAGCAATAGACTAGCTCTATGGACCTGAACCATTTACATTAGGGATAAGTAAGAGAAAAACAAATTCCTTTTGTTCTTTAAGCTACCATAGATTAAATCTCTTTGTGACAGTAGCCTAGCTTTACCCTAATATACCTCCTATATGCTGTTCTCTACATAGCATTTGAAAAAAATTTTTTTAATGTTTTATTTACTTTTAAGACAGAGAGAGACAGAATGAGTGGGGAGCTGTGAGCACAGAGCCTGACACAAGGCTTGAACTCACAAACTGTGAGATCATGACCTGAGCCGACGTTGGACACTTAACCAACTTAGCCACCCAGGCGCCCCTACACAGCATTTAATTTTTATAAAACACAGTTAATTTTATGAAAGCATAAATCATATCATTTTGCTTCTCTGCTTAAAACTCTCCAGTGGCTCCCTATTTCTCAGACTATAAAAAGCCAACAACACCCTTAGAATGGCCTACAAAGTCCAACAGGACTTGTCCATACTCCCATATCTATATTACCTCTCTGAATCTTCTCCAATAATTTTCTCACTGGTATCTTTTCTATTTTTGAATATATGAGGCACAGTCCTACCACAGGGTCTTTACCCACATTATTCCTTCTACCTGGAAAACTCTTTCCCAGATATCTGCATGGCTCATTCACTCACTTTATTAAAGTCTTGACTGAATTATTGCCTTTACAAAGAGACCTTTCTGGACCACCCTGTATATAATAGCACTTCCATCACTAACTAGCCCTAGCTTTAGTTTTCTTCATAGCACTATCACGAATTGACATATGTGTTTGTTTATTATCTGCCTCCTCCATTTAGAGTGTGCACTCCATGAAAACGGGGGATTTCATTCATTACTATATCTCTAGTATCTAAAACAGTGCCTTGTACATAGTAGGGACTCAATAAGTTGTTGAATGAATGAAATTATTCATTAATCTTCCAAAATCCATTAAGTCAATTGTTCTCAGACATCAGTGGGAGTAAGAATCACCTGAGGTGCCTGTTAAATGCTGACTGCTGGGGCCATGTCCATTCAGATTGTGATTAGCTGATGTGGGGTGGGTCCCAGGAATTTGCTTGTTTTAAACATATACCCACTCCTATAATTTTGATAGGGATAGTAAGTTGACACCTCTTTGAGAAACACTGTGCTAGATTATAAGCTCTATGAGGACTTTCTCAATAATGTATCTACAGTGCCTTGCATAGTGCCTCACACATAGATGTTCAACAAATACTTTTTTTGATGGATCAATGAACAAATATTTATTGCAGTTTCTTAGGCTCCAGGCACTCTGGTAGATGCTGAGACTACCCCAGCGGAAGGACCTGGGCCTTTAAACCCATTTGCCTGACAGTCCCATAGACCTGAGAGTCCACTCAGTGCTATTACAATAAAGGCTAAGTTGTTCTTTAAGAAAGTGCTTTTCAAACTTTAATGCTCACAAATCACCTGGGTATCTCGTTAAAATGCAAATTCTGATTTAGTGGGTCTGGGATGGGCCAGGGATTCTGCTTTCTTACAAACTCCCAGGTGATGCTGGTACTCCAAGTCCATCGACCACACTTTGAGTAGCAAGGCTTTAAGCTAAAAAAAGGTAGTGGGTATAGCAAGCCAGGGATTTGCTGTTCACTTGGGGCTACTTGCTCCTCTGCTACAGAGAAATTTCCTTACCTGAGGCCCCAATGGTAGCTGCTTAATTTTCAAGCTCTACCAACAACCATACATGTTTTAATTAAAAAAGACCTCAAATCAATTAAGATACACATGTCTGCAATTATAAAATTCATGGGTATAAATTGTGTTGTTTTTCTGAGGAGGATGGAATAATGCTCCTGTCTTTGTTTAATTAAAAAATTAAACAAGGGAGATTTTGGAGGTGACAGACAGATGCTTGAGAGTGCTACAAAGAACTTAGATGAAAGAATTTTTCTTTGGTAAATGTATTAGTCTTCCAGTCTACCACAGACTGGGTGGCTTAATCAACAGACATTTATTTCTCACAGTTCTGGGTTCTGGCAAGTCCAAGATCAAGGTGTCAGCAAGGTAAGTTTCATTCTAAGGACTCTTGTCTTGTAGGTGGCAGCCTTCTTGCTGTGTGCTCACATGACCTCTTTCTTGTGTGTGTTTGGGAGAGGGCAGGAAGAGAGTATAGCCAAGCCCTCTGGTATTTCTTCTTATAAGGACACTAATCCTGTCTGATCAGGGCCCCAGCGCTAAGACCTCATTTAGTCTTAACTACTTCCTTAAAGGCCCCATATCCAAATATAGTCACACTGGGGATTAAGAGCTTCAATGTATGAATTTGGAGGGGACACATTCAGTTCATAACAGTGAACAAAACCTAGGCACAGTACATCTCTGAATTGAGGCCACCTGCAAGGAGTAATTTGGTGGGGAGAATAATGGTTTCCTCACTTTTCCTGGCCTTTTAAGAATCCTAAGATTCCCATGGTCACTTAATTCTTTTGCCTCAATAATTTATATTCCAGAAATTCCCCATGACAATTAAAATGCTCCAGAATTAGGAAAACAGTACTTAATGATCATGAACATCTTAGGGCAGGGGCTTTAACTCTAGGGCTTCTCATTTAAGCTTCCAAGGATCTCTGAACTCCACCCCCCCAAGTAATTACATACATATATATATATATGACTCTCTCTCTAGGAAAAAAAATTCATAGACTATATATATAGGAAAAAAAATTCATAGACTATATATGTTTATATATATTCATATTTATATATATATAATTCATAGACTATATATATATATTTATATATATATAGTCTATGAATTTTTTTCCTAGAGAGTCCAAAGCTTATATAGAATTCTCAGTTGGAACCCCCAATTCTTCAAAGGGTAAGAATCTCCTTAGATATAAGGATGACAGAGCTGAGGACACTGGATTTTGAATGGTGAGGGAGAAATGGGCAACAATTTATTGCAGCCTGTTTTGTTTTATGTGTCTCTTTCCATTTATAGGACTGTGTCTTCCTTGAGGGAAAGCCATACTCATTGGTGCATACCCGATGCCCAGCATGGCGTTTAGCACAGAAAAAGTATTCAGTACATGGTTTTGAAATAAGGAATGAAACCAGGCCACTAAGGTGCCAGGGAAACAGGATAAGGTGGGAATGCAAGAAGGAAGGGAAATTGAAGCACAGAGTTCTGGGTATTTAGGTCCCCACTCAGGTGGGCATTAGTAGAGAAGTCAGCTGTGCAAGGGTATCCTGAGGAAACTTCAGTTAATTGATGCTTTTTACAGGGCCCAAATTTATATACACATATTAATTTTGGGGGTCATTCTCAATGGAAGGCAAAATTCAAGTCTAACATCTCAGCTCTTTTCTTCTTGTTTCCTAGTTAAGATGTGCTGTTCAATCAATAAAAATGAATAATTTAAATTCAGTATCCCTCTGTCACTATCAATAACACTTTTGTGAGTGATATAGTACTATGGTAACTCAATTTGTTAGTTGCTGCCACACTTTCACATGACAGCCTGCTGAAGTTGTAAACTTAATTTACTCTAGGCATTTGACACAAGTAACATTGATGGGTTTTATCTTTAAAAGCATTGATTTTTTACCCAAAAATATCTCCTCTGTATTTGTGTTTATTGAATAAATATGTACCTGTCTGGTTAAAGAAAACTGTTTTTAAACTAAGGAAACTTCCTACTCGATTTTATGCAGACTTGTGTTGAACAGCTTAAACTCAGAACCTTACGTCTGGGAGAGACCTGGGATGTTGTGTTGTCCTGTCTGTTTGCCCACCTCTGGGGACATCTTTATATCATCTAGGGCACAAAGTCCACTGCTAGATATCTCTCATAGTTAGAAAGTTCTCTACAGTGGAGACAAAACCTACTATTCTGCAACTTTAATGTATTATTAGCTTTCCTGAGTGACATAAATCTATCCACCAACTGCTTGCCTGTCATTTCATATATTTGAATGCCATTTGCATGTACACTCAAGATTTTTCTTTCCAGATTAAACATTCCAAGTACCTTCAATGTCTTTTGATTTGACAGGATTTCTAGATCACCTCACAGTTGTGGCCATTCTCCTCTAGCTGTACCATGGTTGTTGATATCTTTCTTAAAATGTGGCATCCAAGACAAAACATAACTCTCTAGATGAGATCTAAAGGGATTGAACATCACTTAGAGCTCCTTTAAGATGAGGCTTACAAACTATTCTTCAGCCCTTAAAGGAAAAACTAATGAAATATATATTTTACTTATTTCTCTTTGTTGTTTGTCTCCTTTTATTGAGACATTTGACTCATTTTTTCCATAATGAATAAATTGATATAAGTAAAATTACCAACTGAAATGGAACAAATGAAAAATATGGATCCACTAACAATCATATTATAAATAACTAAGTGAAGAGCCCCCTTGATATAAGCTCTTATTAAACTCCATTTTTCAAAAGAAACACTTATTACAACTGTAATTAATTATATCTTTAAGTATCTGGGCACTCTGAGGTTTATAGAATAATTGGGGAGTACGGGCAATTTTAATAAACTTTTTTTCCCTGTACCGTTAAAAAATGTCTTTCATTATGAAAAACTTCAAACATTTACCAAAATAGAAAACATAATGAACTCCCATGAATTCATCACCTTGGTTCAACAAATATCAGTTCATGGTCAATTTTGTTTCATCTGTATAATCCCACTCTCCTACCCAGGATTATTTTGAAACAAGTCCAAGACATCTTCTTATTTCATCTTAAATATTTCAGTGTATATTTCTAAAGATATAAGCTCTTTATAAAAATCATATTCTTAGTACCATTATTATATCTAAAAATTTAACAGTTTTCATCAAATAATATAGCCAGTGTATCAATCTTCTTGATTTTCTTATAAATTTTCTTTCAACTGTCTGTTTGAATAAAGATCCAAAGAAAGCCCATACATTGCATTTATTTGATATGTTTCTTAAATCTCATTTAATCTTTATGTCTCTCTCTCTTTCTCTCTCATTTATAATTCCTTTATTTAAGAAGCAAGATCACTTGTTCTGTAGAGTCTCCTAGTCTGGATTTTGCTCACTGCATCCTAGTAGTGTCTCTTAAAATTACTTAGCTGTCCTCTGTTTCCTATAAACGTGTAGTTAGAGTTAGATATTTGATCAAAATCAGGTTTGATCTTTTCACAAGAATACCCGATAGGTGGGGTTACAAATTTCCATCAGGAAGCATATAATGTCCTTCTCTTTTTGTGATATCAGCAGCCACTGACACTCATCACCTACATCTGTAAGTGTTGTGAAATGGTGATATCCTATTACTATTAATATTCCTTTCTCGGGGCGCCTGGGTGGCGCAGTCGGTTAAGCGTCCGACTTCAGCCAGGTCACGATCTCGCGGTCTGTGAGTTCGAGCCCCGCGTCGGGCTCTGGGCTGATGGCTCAGAGCTTGGAGCCTGTTTCCAATTCTGTGTCTCCCTCTCTCTCTGCCCCTCCCCCGTTCATGCTCTGTCTCTCTCTGTCCCAAAAATAAATAAACGTTGAAAAAAAAATTAAAAAAAAATATTCCTTTCTCATTTATTAGTTGGAATACCTCCATAAAGACCAATTTCCCCTCATCAACTATTCAGTTTCAATGAGGTATATATTTATAAGAAGAGCCAGGTAGATTCTTCATTCTTTTTTTTAATGTTTATTTATTTTTGAGGGAGAGAGAGAGAGAGAAAGAGCACAGGGGAGGGGCAAAGAGAGGATGAGGCACAGAATCTGAAGCAGGCTCCAAGCTGTCAGCATAGAGCCTGACATGGGGCTCGAACCCATGAACTGTGAGATCATGACCTGAGCTGAAGCTGGACGCTCAACCGACTAAGCCACCCAGGTGCCCCATTCTTTTATTTACCAGTTTTCAAAATAATTAGTTGGTATGCTAGCATCCACCAACAATGAGTTGTTTTATTAGCATTATGAATTCATATTTTTAATAAATTTGTTTCAATCTGTTGCAGTTATCATTTTTATTGATGATGAAATTTTTCAAACTTTGGCTAGTCAGAGCCTCTTCACATTGACTCTTTTTTTAAATTTTTAAAAAATATTTATTTTTTTTTGAGAGAGAGAGAGAGACAGAGAGAGAGAGAGAGAGAGAGCGAGAGAGAGAGAGCGCAGGTGGGGGAGGGGCAGAGAGAGAGGGAGACACAGAATCCAAAGCAGACTCCAGGCTCTCGAACTCAAACTTGCCAACCATGAGATCAGGACCTGAGCCGAAGCCAGACACTTAACCAACTGAGCTACACAGGCATCACTTCACATCAACTCCTGAGTCCTTTGACATGACCTATTTGTTTTGGGTAGCTCCTTGCTATCTGGTATGACAAGATAATCCAGGCTCAATTTGAAAATTTCCTGTCTCAGACATAGAATCTGTAATTTCTCCAAGGAGCTTTAGTTTCTTTTTCTTTCTTTTTTCTAGAACATGGTTGGTAATTAATTAATTAAATGAAGTATAATTGACATACAATATTATATTCATTTCAGGTGTACAATATAGTGACTTGGCAACTAAATACATTATGAAATGCTCACTATAATAAGTATAGTTATCATCTGTCACTATATAGAGTTATTACACTATTATTTGAAAAATTTTTTAAATATTTATTTTTGAGACACAGAGGGAGACAGAGCATGAGCGGTGGGTGAGAGATGGGCATAGAGAAAGAGAGACAGAATCTGAAGCAGGATCCAGGCTCTGAGCTGTCAGCACAGAGCCCAATGCAGGACTCGAACTCACAAACCATGACATCATGACCTGAATTGAAGTTGGATGCTTAACCAACTGAGCCACCCAGGTGCCCCTATGATATTATTAACTGTGTTCTCTATGCTATACTTTTTATTCCTGTGACTTATTTATTTTATAACTGGGAGTTTGTAAGCCTTGGTTCCTTTTAGTGGGAAATGGTATTTAGACATGACAAGCTGAGTGCTGAGGCTGCTCATTGATATTATTGCTATTGGGCTGGTCACTGTTTCTAGGCTTTTTCAGTGAGCAGAACTAGAAAATATTTTTTTAAATGTAAAATCCATCATGGGTTTATAGGATCTTTCTAGATCAGAATCCAGGACTGGAAGGTTTTTACTTGGCATCATCAATCTTATGTCTGTATCTCCTTTTGTCTATGCCAAAAGTCCTGCTTCTTTTTTTTTTTTAATCTCTTAAATGTTATCTATTTAAATAGAATATAAATGGGATATAAATTAAATGGGCTAAAAATATAATATACAAATATCTTAATTTTTTTTATCTTTTTTTTTCAATATCTGAAATTTTTTGTCAAATTGGTTTCCATACAACACCCAGTGCTCATCCCAAAAGGTGCCCTCCTCAATACCCATCACCCACCCCCCCCTCCCCTCCCCCCCCCCTCAACCCTCAGTTTGTTCTCAGTTTTTTATAAGTTTCTTTTGTTTTGGGTCTCTCCCACTCTAACCTCTTTTTTTTTTTTTTTTTTCCTTCCCCTCCTCCATGGGTTTCTGTTGAGTTTCTCAGGATCCACATGAAGTCCTGCTTCTTAACAACACTAATAAAAGCACATATTTCCTTTATCCCTTAATGACACCAAACTATCACCAATAGTAAGATTACTAAAAACATATTAAGGGTTTTAAAAATTAATTCAGCCCTTAAAATATGCCAGACTAGGAATGAGGAGCCAAATTACATTTTAAAATAACTAGAAATAGTTCTTGTATGTATTGTTATAGCATAAACTGTATATGCAGGGTTATTTCTTTCAATTTTATTTCATTTTATACTTATAACTTCTTAAATTTTAATTTAACTTTATAATTATGTATGATATTACAAAAATCCAGAGTTAAAAATCCCCCCCAAAAAGGTGTATTTTTGAAGGTCTAATTTCAGTCTCCGTTCCCTCTACTGTGTTCCCTCTATCCACCATGGATAACCATTTCAAAAGTAAAAAAAAATTTTTTAATTTTATAAAAATAAACATTAAAAAAATTTTTTTAAATTAAACATTTATTATAGTATAATATATACATAGAACAGAGAACAAGTCATAGGCATATATTTTGGTGAGTTATAAACATTTTAAAAATTAAAAAAATAAACATTTGTTATAATATATGCACAGAACAGACAACAAGTCACAGACAGTTTGGTGAGTTATAAAAGTGAAAATATCATTATGCCACCACCCACTTGTTTAAGAAATGGAACATCACCAGCACACCCAAACCCCCCCTCATGTATTCCTCTCTATCACTACTCCTTCCTTCCTCCCCAAAGTAAATATTATCCTGATTTCTAGAATTATTGATTAATTCACTTGCTTTTTCACTTTCATGTAAGTGGAATCTTATGGTACATATTCTTTTAGGTCTGGCTTTTCTCACTTCATATCACATTTGTGAGATTCATGGTGTTTCATGGAATACTCATTGTTCATGGATCAATATCCATGGTGTTTCATGGAGCACTCATTTGTTCATTTTCATCACTGTGTAGTATTCCATAGTTTATCCATACTAATGTTGAGGGACATTTGGATTGTTGTTCTAGGAGCATTCTTGTAAATATATTTTGTTTCTGTTGTATATACATCTAAGAGTGGAACTTCTGAGTGATAAGGATATGCATATGTTAAAATTTAGTGCATACTTGTCAGTTTTTCAAAGAAGTTATAGTAATTTAGACTCCTACCAGTAGCGCATGAAAGTTCTCTTGCTTCACATCCCATCCAGGAACAAGGTATATCTCTCCAATTATGTAGGTATTATTTTGTGTCCTTTGGTAAAATTTCAAGCTTTCTACATATGGATCTTGAATAATTATAGTTAAATTTATTACTCTGTATTTAAAATGTGTGTATGTCTGTGTATGTGAATGGTATCCTTTTGCCATTACATTTTCTCATTTATTTTTACTACATATTTGTATTTGAAATAGGAATGTTTTGAATTTTGCATATTTCATTTTTATCTGATGAACACAATGAAGTTCCTACTTAGTTCTTATAAATGTATAGTTGTCTCTTGTATTACATGGGTATATTTCTTGTATTGCATGGGTATATCATCTGCAAACAATAAATTAAATTTCATTTTTGACATTCCAATCTCATATTTTTCTTTGGCTTACTGTGTTAGTTAATACTTTCAGAACAATTAGAATAATAAGGGCTTTAATGGATGCCCTGATCTTTGAAGGGAATTCCTATAGCATTTTTTTAAGACCTTGGATATTCTTATTTTTTTTAATTTAATTTTTGATTTTTTAAAAATTTATGTCCAAATTAGTTAGCATAAAGTGCAACAATGATTTCAGGAGTAGATTCCTTACTGCCCCTTATCCATTTAGTCCATCCCCACTCCCACACCCCCTCCAGTAACCCTCAGTTTGTTCTCCATATTTATGAGTCTCTTGTGTTTTGTCCCCCTCCCTGTTTTTATATTATTTTTGTTTCCCTTCCCTGGTGTTCATCTGTTTTGCTCTTAAAGTCCTCATATGAGTGAAGTCATATGATTTTTGTCTTTCTATGACTGATTAATTTCACTTAGCATAATACCCTCCAGTTCCATCCATGTAGCTGCAAATGGCAAGATTTCATTATTTTTTATTGCTGAGTAATACTCCATTGTATATATACCACATCTTCATTCTCCATTCATCCATCGATGGACATTTGGGCTCTTTCCATATTTTGGCTATTGTTGATAGTGCTGCTATAAACATTGGGATGCATGTGTCCCTTTGAAACAACACACCTATATCCCTTGATAAATGCCTAGTAGTGCAATTGCTGAGTCATAGGGTAGTTCTATTTTTAGTTTTTTAAGGAACCTCCATACTGTTTTCCAGAGTGGCTGAACCAGCTTGCATTCCCACCAATGATGCAAAAGAGATCCTCTTTCTCCACATCCTTGCCAACATCTGTTGTTGCCTGAGTTGTGAATGTTAGCTATTCTGACAGGTGTGAGGTGGTATCTCATTGTGGTTTTGATTTGTATTTCCCTGATGATGAGTGATGTTGAACATTTTCTCATGTATCGGTTGACCATCTGGGTGTCTTCTTTGGAGAAGTGTCTATTCATGTCTTTTGCCCATTTCTTCACTGGATTATTTGTTTTTTTGGGTGTTGAGTTTGATAAGTTCTTTGTAGATTTTGGATACTAACCCTTTATCTGATATGTCATTTGCAAATATCTTCTCCCTTTCTGTCAGTTGCCTTTTAGTTTTGCTGATTGTTTCCTTCACTGTGCAGAAGCTTTTTATTTTGATGGAGTCCCAGTAGTTCATTTTTGCTTTTGTTTCCCTTGCCTCTGGAGACGTGTTGAGAAAGAAGTTGCTGCGGCAAAGATAAGAGGTTTTTGCCTGCTTTCTCCTCAAGGATTTTGATGGTTTCCTGTCTTACTTTTAGGTCTTTCATCCATTTTGAGTTTATTTTTGTGTCTGGTGTAAGAAAGTGGTCCAGGTTCATTTTTTTGCATGTCGCTGTCCAGTTTTCCCAGCACCACTTGCTGAAGAGACTGTCTCTATTCCATTGGATATTCTTTCCTGCTTCGTCAAAGATTAGTTGGCCATAAGTTTGTGGGTCCATTTCTGGGTTCTCTATTCTGTTCCATTGATCTGAGTGTCTGTTCTTGTGCCAGTACCATACTGTCTTGATGGTTACAGCTTTGTAGTATAGCTTGAAGTCTGGGATTGTGATGCCTCCTGCTTTGGTTTTCTTTTTCAAGATTGCTTTGGCTATTCAGGGTCTTTTCTGGTAAAATACAAATTTTAGGATTATTTGTTCTAACTCTGAAGAATGCTGGTGTTATTTTGATAGGGACTTCATTGAATATGTAGATTGCCTTGGGTAGTATTGACATTTTAACAATATTTGTTCTTCCTATCCAGGATCATGGAACCTTTTTCCATTTTTTTTTGTCTTATTCAATTTCTTTCATAAGCTTTCTATACTTTTCAGTGTATAGAGTTTTCACTTATTTGGTTAATTTTATTCCTAGGTATTTTATGGTTTTTGGTGCAACTGTAAATGGGATTGATTCCTTGATTTCTCTTTCTGTTGCTTCATTGTTGGTGTATAGGAATGCAACCGATTTCTGTGTGTTGATTTTATATGCTGCAACTTTGCTGAACTCATGAATCAGTTCTAGCAGTTTTTTGGTGGAATCTTTTGGGTTTTCCATATAGAGTATCATGTCATCTGCAAAAACTGAAAGTTCGACCTCCTCCTGGCCCATTTGGATGCCTTTTATTTCTTTGTGTTCTCTGATTGCTGAGGCTAAGACTTCTAATACTATGTTGAATAACAGTGGTGAGAGTGGACATCCCTGTCTTGTTCCTGACCTTAGGGGGAAAGCTCTCAGTTTTTCCCCATTGAGTATGATATTAGCATTGGGTTGCTCATATATGGCTTTTATGATCTTGAGGTATGCTCCTTCGATCGCTACTTTCTGGAGGGTTTTTATTAAGAAAGGATGCTGTATTTTGTCAAATACTTTCTCTGCATCTATTGAGAGGATCATATGGTTCTTGTCCTTTCTTTTATTGATGTGATGAATCACATTAATTGTTTTGTGGATATTGAACCAGCCCTGCATCCCAGGTATAAATCCCACTTGGTCATGGTGAATAATTTTTTTAATGTATTGTTGGATCCAGTTGGCTAATATCTTGGTGAAGATTTTTGCATCCATGTTCATCAGGGAAATTGGTCTATAGTTCTCCTTTTTACTTATTTTTTAAAAACTTTTTAAAATTTTTTACATTTATTTATTTATTTTTGAGAGAGAGAGAGAGAGAGAGAGAGAGAGAGAGAGAGAGAGGATGAGCGGGGGAGGGGCAGAGAGACACAGAATCTGAAGCAGGCTCCAGGATTTGAACTGTCAGAACAGAGCCTGAAACGGGGCTTGAACCCATGAACCATGACATCATGACCTGAGCTGAAGTCGGATGTTCAACCGACTGAGCCACCCAGGTGCCCCTGTAGTTCTCCTTTTTAGTGGGGTCTCTGTCTGATTTTGGAATCAAGGTAATGCTGGCTACATAGAAAGTGTTTGGAAATTGTCCTTCCATTTCTATTTTTTGGAACACCTTCAAGAAAATAGGTGTTAACTCTTCCTTAAATGTTTTGTAGAATTCCCATGGAAAGCCACCTGACCCTGGACTCTTGGTTTTTGGCACATTTTTGATTACTAATTCGATTTCCTTACTGGTTATGGGTCTGTTCAAATTTGCTATTTCTTCCTTTCAGTTTCTAGGAATTTGTGTATGTTTCTAGGAATTTTTCCATTTCCTCCCAATTACCCATTTTATTGGCATATAATTGCTTACAAAATTCTCTTATTATTGTTTTTATTTCTTCTGTGTTGGTTGTGATCTCTCCTCTTTCATTCCTTTTTTTACTTATTTGGGTCCTTTCCTTTTTCTTTTTGATCAAACTGGCTAGTGGTTTATTAATTTTGTTAATTGTTTCAAAGAACCAGCTTCTGGTTTCATTGATCTGTTCTACTGTTATTTTGGTTTCAATAGCATTAAGTTCTCCTCTAATCTTTATTATTTCTTGTCTTCTGCTTTTGGGTTTTGTTTGCTGTTCTTTTTCCAGCTCCTTAAGGCATAAGGTTAGGTTGTATATCTGAGATCTTTCTTCCTTCTTTAGGAAGGCCTGGATTGCTATATACTTTCCTCTTATCACCGCCTTTGCTGCATCCCAGATGTTTTGGGTTGTGGTGTTATCATTTTCATTGGCTTCCATATATGTTTTAATTTCCTCTTTAACTTCTTGGTTAGCCCATTCATTCTTTAGTAGGATGTTCTTCAGAATCCAAGTATTTGTTACCTTTCCAAATTTTTTCTTGTGGTTGATTTCGAGTTTCATAGCATTGTGGTCTGAAAATATGCATAGTATGATCTTGATCTTTTTGTACCTTCTTAGGGCTGATTTTTGTCACAGTATATGCTCTATTCTGGAGAACGTTCCATGTGCACTGGAAAAGAATGTATATTCTGCTGCTTTAGGATGAAATGTTCTGAATATATCTGTTGAGCCCATCTGTTCCACTGTGTCATTTAAAGCCATTGTTTACTTGTTGATTTTTTGATTAAATGATCTGTCCATTGCTGTGAGTGGGGTGTTGAAGTCTCCTACTATTATGGTATTACTATCGGTGAGTTTCTTTATGTTTGTGATTAATTGATTTATATATTTGGGTGCATCCACATTTGGCACATAAATGTTTACAATTGTTAGGTCTTCTTGGTGGATAGACCCCTTGATTATGATATAATGCCCTTTTAAAACTCTTGATACAGTCTTTATTTTAAAGTGTAGATTGTCTGATATAAGTACGGCTACTCTGGCTTTCTTTTGTTGACCATTAGCATGATAGATGGTTCTCCATCCCCTTATTTTCAATCTGAAGGTGTCTTTAGGTCTAAAGTGGGTCTCTTGTAAACAGCATATAAATGGATCCTGTTTTCTTATCCATTTTGTTACCCTATCTCTTTTGATTGGAGCATTGAGACCATTGACGTTTATAGTGAGTACTGAAAGATATGAATTTATTGTCATTATGATTCTTGTAGAGTTGGAGTTTCTGGTGCTATTCTCTGGTCCTTTCTAGTCTTTGTTGCTTTTGGTATTTTTTTTTCATCTTTTCTCTCCTCAGAGAGTCCCCCTTAAAATTTCTTGCAGGGCTGGTTTAGTGGTCACAAACTCCTTTAATTTTTGTTTTTCTGGGAAACTTTTTATCTCTCCTTCTATTTTGAATGACAGCCTTGATGGATAAAGAATTCTTGGCTGCATATTTTTCTGATTCATCACATTGAATATATCCTGCCACTCTTTTCTGGCCTGACAAGTTTCTGTGGCTAGGTCTGCTGCAAACATGATCTGTCTTCCCTTGTAGGTTAGGGGCTTTTTTTCCCTTGCTGCTTTGATGATTCTCTCCTTGCCTGAGTATTTTGTGAATTTCACTGTGATATGACTTGTTGATGGCCGGTTTTTGTTAAATCTAATGGGGGTCCTCTGTTCTTCCTGTATTTTGATGTCTGTGTCTTTCCCCAGGTTAGGAAAGTTTTCTGCTATGATTTGGTCACATAACCCTTCTACCCCCCTCTCTCTTCCTCTTCTGGGATCCCTATGATTCTGATGTTCCTTTTTAATGAGTCACTGATTTCTCTAATTCTCAGATCGTGCTCTTTTGCCTTAATCTCCCTCTCTTTTACTGGTTCATTATTCTCTATTAGTTTGTCCTGTATATTGCTGATTCTCTGTTCTGCCTCATCCATCCTTGTCGCCGTGGCATCTATCCATGATTGCAGCTCAGTTATAACATTTTTTATTTCATTCTGACTAGTTTTTACTTCTTTTATCTCTGCAGAAAGGGATTCTAATCTATTTTTGACTCCAGCTAATATTCTTATTATCGTGAGTCTAAATCCTAATTCAGACATCATGCTTGTATCTGTGTTGGTTAAATCCCTGGCTGTCATTTCTCTGTGCTCTTTCTTTTGGGGTGAATTCCTTCATTTTGTCATTTTGAAGGGAGAAAAGGAATTAATTAGGTAGAAAAATGAAAATTAAAAAAATTAAAATAAAAAATATTAAAATTAAAAAATTAAACACACACACACAAATAGAATAAATGATGCTAGATCCTAGGTGTGTTTTGGTCTTGCTGTTGAAAGTCATTTGACACATTAGAGAAAAAAAGGGGGGGAAAGGAAATCATTTGAGAATTTGAAAAAATCAATACACTGAAGTAGACTAAAATGAGATGATGTGAGTAAAATAGAATTTGAAATAATTTACACAAAAGTAAAGAATATAGTAGAAAAAAATTAAAGAAAAATATTTTTAATAAAAATTAAATATAAAAACTAAGTTTTTCTATTTCTGTATTCAAGAAAAAGAAAAATGAAAAAGAGAAAAAAAAGGAAATCATTTAAAAATTTGAAAAAGTGAATACACTGTAGTAGACTAAAATCAAATGATGGAAGTAAAATAGAATTTGAAAAAATTTACATAAAAATAAAAAAATATAGTAAAAAATTTTAATAAAAATATTTTTAATATAAATTGAAAGTAAAAATGAAGCTTTTCTCTTTCTGCATTCAAGAAAAAGAAAAGAAATGAAAAAGAGAAAAAAGAAAAAGAAAAAAGGAAACCATTTGAAAATTTGAAAAATTGAATGCACTGAAGTAGACTAAAATAAAATGATGGAAGTAAAATAGAATTTGAAAAAATTTACACAAAAGTAAAAAATATAGTATAAAAATTAAAGAAAAACATTTTAATAAAAATTAAAAATAAAAATGAACGTTTTTCTCTTTCTGGATAAAGAAAAAGAAATGAAGTGAAAAAGAGGGAAAAAAAAGAAAATTGAATAGATGGACCTACTAACAGATTGAAATAGGACTGAAATTATTTCATTTTCCCCTAGAAGTCAGACTATGAAGCGCTTCATAGTCCAGAAACTAAGCAGGCGGTGAGACTTGTGTTCTCCCCTCCCCCCATCTCCATTCTCTCTCCGCCAGCAAAAGCACCTCCATGCCCGCCGTGACTTCTCGCTCCCCAAGTTCACTTCTCCATGCCACATACCTGCTGAATTCTGTCGTTCAGGTTGTGCAGATTGTTGTGTTAATCCCCCAATCAGTTTTCTAGGTGTGCAGGATGGTTTAGTGTTGGTCTGGCTGTATTTCACGGATGTGAGACACACAAAAAACTTCCATGCTTTTCTGCCATGTTGGCTCCTCCCCTCCTATAGCATTCTAATATTTACTATGATAGTTACTGTTGGTTTTTGATGAATAATCTTTGAATTAAGGAAGTTCCTTTCTATTTCTATTTCTTTTTTTTATTTATATATGAAATTTATTGTCAAATTGGTTTCCATACAACACCCAGTGCTCATCCCAAAAGGTGCCCTCCTCAATACCCATCACCCACCCTCTCCTCCCTCCCACCCCCCATCAACCCTTAGTTTATTCTCAGTTCTCAACAGTCTGTTATGCTTTGGCTCTCTCCCACTCTAACCTCTTTTTTTTTTTTTTTCCTTCCCCTCCACCATGGGTTCCTGTTAAGTTTCTCAGGATCCACATAAGAGTGAAACCATATGGTATCTGTCTTTCTCTGTATGGCTTATTTCACTTAGCATCACACTCTCCAGTTCCATCCACGTTGCTACAAAAGGCCATATTTCATTTTTTCTCATTGCCACGTAGTATTCCATAGTGTATATAAACCACAATTTCTTTATCCATTCATCAGTTGATGGACATTTAGGCTCTTTCCATAATTTGGCTATTGTTGAGAGTGCTGCTATGAACATTGGGGTACAAGTGCCCCTATGCATCAGTACTCCTGTGTCCCTTGGATAAATTCCTAGCAGTGCTATTGCTGGGTCATAGGGTAGGTCTATTTTTAATTTTCTGAGGAACCTCCACACTGCTTTCCAGAGCGGCTGCACCAATTTGCATTCCCACCAACAGTGCAAGAGGGTTCCCGTTTCTCCACATCCTCTCCAGCATCTAGAGTCTCCTGATTTGTTCATTTTGGCCACTCTGACTGGCGTGACGTGATATCTGAGTGTGGTTTTGATTTGTATTTCCCTGATAAGGAGCGACGCTGAACATCTTTTCATGTGCTTGTTGGCCATCTGGATGTCTTCTTTAGAGAAGTGTCTATTCATGTTTTCTGCCCATTTCTTCACTGGGTTATTTGCTTTTCGGGTGTGGAGTTTGGTGAGCTCTTTATAGATTTTGGATACTAGCCCTTTGTCCGATATGTCATTTGCAAATATCTTTTCCCATTCCGTTGGTTGCCTTTTAGTTTTGTTGGTTGTTTCCTTTGCTGTGCAGAAGCTTTTTATCTTCATAAGGTCCCAGTAATTCACTTTTGCTTTTAATTCCCTTGCCTTTGGGGATGTGTCGAGTAAGAGATTGCTACAGCTGAGGTCAGAGAGGTCTTTTCCTGCTTTCTCCTCTAGGGTTTTGATGGTTTCCTGTCTCACATTCAGGTCCTTGATCCATTTTGAGTTTATTTTTGTGAATGGTGTGAGAAAGTGGTCTAGTTTCAACCTTCTGCATGTTGCTGTCCAGTTCTCCCAGCACCATTTGTTAAAGAGACTGTCTTTTTTCCATTGGATGTTCTTTCCTGCTTTGTCAAAGATGAGTTGGCCATCCGTTTGTGGGTCTAGTTCTGGGGTTTCTATTCTATTCCATGGGTCTATGTGTCTGTTTTTGTGCCAATACCATGCTGTCTTGATGATGACAGCTTTGTAGTAGAGGCTAAAGTCTGGGATTGTGATGCCTCCTGCTTTGGTCTTCTTCTTCAAAATTACTTTGGCTATTCGGGGCCTTTTGTGGTTCCATATGAATTTTAGGATTGCTTGTTCTAGTTTCGAGAAGAATGCTGGTGCAATTTTGATTGGGATTGCATTGAATGTGTAGATAGCTTTGGGTAGGATTGACATTTTGACAATATTTATTCTTCCAATCCATGAGCAGGGAATGTCTTTCCATTTCTTTAAATCTTCTTCAATTACCTTCATAAGCTTTCTATAGTTTTCAGCATACAGATCCTTTACATCTTTGGTTAGATTTATTCCTAGGTATTTTATACTTCTTGGTGTAATTGTGAATGGGATCAGTTTCCTTATTTGTCTTTCTGTTACTTCATTGTTAGTGTATAAGAATGCAACTGATTTCTGTACATTAATTTGGTATCCTGCAACTTTGCTGAATTCATGTATCAGTTCTAGCAGACTTTTGGTGGAGTCTGTCGGATTTTCCATGTATAATATCATGTCATCTGCAAAAAGCGAAAGCTTGACTTCATCTTTGCCAATTTTGATGCCTTTGATTTCCTTTTGTTGTCTGATTGCTGATGCTAGAACTTCCAGCACTATGTTAAACAACAGCGGTGAGAGTGGGCATCCCTGTCGTGTTCCTGATCTCAGGGAAAAAGCTCTCAGTTTTTCCACGTTGAGGATGATGTTAGCTGTGGGCTTTTCATAAATGGCTTTTATGATCTTTAAGTATGTTCCTTCTATCCCGACTTTCTCAAGGGTTTTTATTAAGAAAGGGTGCTGGATTTTGTCAAAGGCCTTTTCTGCATCGATTGACAGGATCATATGGTTTTTCTCTTTTTTTTTGTTAATGTGATGTATCACGTTGATTGATTTGCGAATGTTGAACCAGCCCTGCATCCCAGGAATGAATCCCACTTGATCATGGTGAACAATTCTTTTTATATGCCATTGAATTCGATTTGCTAGTATCTTATTGAGAATTTTGGCATCCATATTCATCAGGGATATTGGCCTGTAGTTCTCTTTTTTTACTGGGTCTCTGTCTGGTTTAGGACTCAAAGTAATACTGGCTTCATAGAATGAGTCTGGAAGTTTTCCTTCCCTTTCTATTTCTTGGAATAGCTTGAGAAGGATAGGTATTATCTCTGCTTTAAACATCTGGTAGAACTCCCCTGAGAAGCCATCTGGTCCTGGACTCTTATTTGTTGGGAGATTTTTGATAACCGATTCAATTTCTTCGCTGGTGATGGGTCTGTTCAAGCTTTCTATTTCCTCCTGATTGAGTTTTGGAAGAGTGTGGGTGTTCAGGAATTTGTTCATTTCTTCCAGGTTGTCCAATTTGTTGGCATATAATTTTTCATAGTATTCCCTGAGAATTGTTTGTATCTCTGAGGGATTGGTTGTCATCATTCCATTTTCATTCATGATTTTATCTATTTGGGTCATTTCCCTTTTCTTTTTGAGAAGCCTGGCTAGAGGTTTGTCAATTTTGTTTATTTTTTCAAAAAA
>NW_024420481.1:4909420-4982266 GCF_014898765.1 Herpailurus yagouaroundi
TTTTTTGAAAAAATAAACAAAATTGACAAACCTCTAGCCAGGCTTCTTAAAATGGGTTCTTAAATATATCCTTGAATACATTCTTGAGTATGCTCTTGAATATGAAGAATTCTTGTGTATGAAACCATGTTAAGATATTCTTGAAAAAATATTCATAAGGCTCCTTTTTATACAATAGAGTATTCTATGAATGCATTCTCCTTATACCCTCAGTCTCTGTCATTCTCCAGCTGTAGCAGTAGGGAGCTAAGGCAGAAATACATTGAACATTTCTCAAAATGGTGTTATATGAAGACAAAATGAAAACTGAAACCAAATAGGTAAAAAAGCAAGGAATTTAAGTCATTGGCCAGTTGGTAAGTTGATCATGAGGCCAACTGGCAAATTTTGGTCATCTGACTTAGATTTATATGGGGGAAGACTGTATATGTGTCTGGGAGGCATGGCATGTCCTCTGTTGCTGGTGTTGGGGAATTTATCTTCTCCTCCCTGGTCTTCTCTGTCCCCCAGGTGAATTTCTTACTGCTGTCAATGGATAAAGCCCAAATAGTCCCACTAATTGATGATTAAAGCTATGTCTTAAATAAAGATGGTACAGTAAAACCTTGGTTTGCAAGCATAATTCGTTCCAGAAACATGCTTGTAATCCAAAGCACTTGTATATCAAAGAGAATTTCCCCATAAGAAATAACGGAAACTCAGATGATTTGTTCCACAACCAAAAAATAATCATATAACAAAGATCACAATACTGTAATATAGTACAAATTAATAAAGAAAATACAAAATATAAAGAAAAATAAAGTAACCTTCATTTACCTTTGAAAACCTTCATGACTGGTGTGAGGGAGACAAGAGAGGAGGGTTATTGTGTAGGACAACTTTCACTATCACTAACAGAATCACTGCTATCTATTGGCTCAATGGAATGTTTCTCTTTTAATGCAACTTTAACAAGGAACCTATCCAATGACACTTGGTTTTTGCCTCCTCTTGAGGATTTAACAGAAATGTGACACTGCATTGTTAAACAGATTCATTGCTTGCAGTGCTACAGCCTTATTTGGGTGGTGCTTTTCTACAAAATTTGCACTGTTTCCCACATTTTACACATCTCCCTAATCTCATCTGAAGTGAGGGATTCCTCCACCTTTTTCTCCTCCTCTGCAGATGAGATCTCCTCCATAACCTCTTGCTGTTGCTCACGATGCAGATCCATCAGTTTGTCAGTGGTCAGTTCCTGGCCATGTTCCTCCACTAGCTCTTGAATGTTGTCTTCATTTATCTCCAGTCCCATGGTCTTCCCCAAGGACACAATTTCATCAACAACTGGCAGCTCCTGTTCATGAGCAAGCCCCTCTAAGTCATGTCCAAGAATGCAATTAGGCCACAGTTTTCTCCAAGCAGAATTGAAGGTTCTCTTGGTGACAGCATCCCAGGCTTTATCAATGATCTTGAGGCAGTTCACAATGTAGAAATGATTTTTCCAAAACTCTTGGAGGGTAAGTTTTGCTTCTTTGGTCGCCTTGAAGAATCACTGAAATGGTGCTTTGGTGTAAAATTTTTTATTTTTTTATTAAAAAAATTTTTTTAGGGGCGCCTGGGTGGCACAGTCGGTTAAGCGTCCGACTTCAGCCAGGTCACGATCTCGTGGTCCATGAGTTCGAGCCCCGCGTCAGGCTCTGGGCTGATGGCTCGGAGCTTGGAGCCTGTTTCCGATGCTGTATCTCCCTCTCTCTCTGCCCCTCCCCCGTTCATGCTCTGTTTCTCTCTGTCCCAAAAATAAATAAAAAACGTTGAAAAAAAATTTAAAAAAAAAATAAAAAAATTTTTTTAATGTTTATTTATTTCTGAGACAGAGAGAGACAGAGCATGAGTGAGGGAGGGGCAGAGAGAGAGGGAGACACAGAATCAGAAGCAGGCTCCAGGCTCTGAGCTGCCAGCACAGAGCCCGACGCGGGGCTCGAACTCACAAACCATGAGATCATGACCTGAGCCGAAGTCAGTCTCTCAACCAACTGAGCCACCCAGTCGCTCCTGGTGTAAAATTTTTTAAAGTTTGAAATGACATGCTGATCCATGGGCTGGAGGATTGGAGTGGTGTTGGGAGGAAGGAACTTGATCTTAATGAACTCACATTCTTCCAGTAAGTTGTCCTCAAAGCCTGGAGGATGAGCAGGAGCATTATCCATAACCAGCAAGGCTTTGAATGACAGATTCTTTTCTAAAAGGTATTTCTTCACTGCAGGACTGAAGACCTCATTGATCCACTCAACAAACAAGATATGAGTGACCCAAGCCTTGCTGTTGGACTGCCACATAACATTTAACTGGCTCTTCTGTACTTAGCATTTGTTCAAGGCTCGTGGATTCTTGGAATGATACATGAGCAAGGGCTTGACTTTGAAACCCGCGCTTCCATTAGCACAAAACAAGATGGTGAGATGGTCTATCATGAACTTGTGACCAAGCATTGCACTCTCTTCTTCTGTAACGTAGGTCCTCTTTGGCATATTTTTCCAAAAAAGCCCTGTCTCATCAAAATTAAAAACTTGCCCTGGCAGGTAACACCTGGAAACCATGAGCTTCTGGAACTCGGTAGCAAATACCTCAGCTACCTTAGTGTCTGAACTCGCAGCCTCTCCATGTCTCAAAGCACTATGGATGACACTTCTCTCCTTAAAGTTATCAAACCATCCCCTGCTTGCCTTGAAGCCTTCTTAATTTTCTGTTGACATACCTGGCAGTTTACTTACAAGGTCAGTGTACAAGGCCTTTGCCTTCTCGCAGATGAAGTTCTCAGTCACAGTTATCAGCGGATAGTTGCTTCCTGTTTATCCAAACCAGAAGCAAGTTTTTTACATCTTCCAGAACACATGGCCATTGCTTTGATGTCTTCATGATTCCTTTTGCTGCATCTCGCCGCCTTATTTCTTCTTTCTTCTTTAATATTGTACAAATGGTCAACATAGACTTCTTATAAAACCTTGTAATTTTGGCCACTTGCATGCCTCATTCATACTTCTGGATGATTTCCTTCTTAACTTCCACTGTAATCATCTCCTTATCACCTTTCTTTTCAACCTTTTTCTGCATAGGGTCCATTGTATATGCTCACATGGATGTTGACTACAGTACAGTATTAATAAACTCTTGTCATGTACTGTATTTAATGTAACTGTCAATAAGACAGCAGAGGAAAGGGTATATACCTGCAGGCAGCCTGACCTAGAATGAAGCAAAGCATTCCTAAGCTTACTCTTATATGGAAAAGCAAAGGACTGTCCATAGGTGTTTTTTTTTAAATATGAAATTTATTGTCAAATTGGTTTCCACACAACACCCGGTGCTCCTCCCAACAGTTGTCCTCCTCAATGCCCATCACCCACCCTCCCCTCCCTCCTACTCCCCATCAACCCTCAGTTTATTCTCAGTTTTTAAGAGTCTCTTATGTTTTGCCTCCTTCCCCCTCTGTAACTTTTTTCCCCCTTTCCCTCCCCCATTGTTTTCTGTTAAGTTTCTCAGGATCCACATAAGAGTGAAAACATAATGTATCTGTCTTTCGCTGCTTGACTTATTTCACTTAGCATAACACTCTCCAGTTCCATCCACGTTGCTACAAAAGGTCATATTTCATTCTTTCTCATTTCCAAATAGTATTCCATTGTGTATATAAACCATAGGTGCTTTGAAGTGACAAAAATTATACTAGTGCCACTTGTGGGTACCTTTCAATGTTCTGAAAAATCACTGATTTCTCCCAAACACCATGGCCTGATTCAGAGCATCTGAGCATGGGAGACAATCACCCACAATCCCACAGTGAGAGAGAGAGAGAGAGAGAGAGAGAGAGAGAGAGAGAGAGAGGAGAGAGAGAGAGAGAGAACCCTTGGCTCAGTTGTGATCATGTGATGTTCAGCATCACATACTACTCATATTGCAAGACATCGCTCATTTGTAAGTTAAAATTTATTAGAAATGTTTGCTCATCTTGCAGAACACTGACAGAACAAGTTACTCACAATCCAAGGTTTTACTGTATCTGTATATTGGTCTGAGAAATTACCCTATGTGTAGACCAAATCACATTAAATCATAGATACTTTTGCTTCTTTGAAGCTTGTTTTTTATTTTACTTAACTTTGTTTTTTCTTATTTTCCTTTTCCCCACCTTATTGCAGATAGATGAGATTTCTGTAAAAGTGATCTCTAGTTGAATGAAATATGACAGATTACTGTATTTCTTTGGTCCTCATTTGTAAAATAATTTGTTTGGCAGTTTATTTCAAAGTAAAGAAATTCCCAAAATTTATTATACTACTGCCAGAATCATTTACACTGCTTGATCTCTAGCTATACTTTTATCTTCAAACAGATCCAATTTACTTTTGAATTTGAGTTTATTATCCCAAATAGTTCTGAAGGTTTGATATGGGTAAAGCATGTAGTGAACTCTGGGAAATTTATTTTAGAATACGTCTGTATCATTCTGTTCTGTGCTTTAGGAAGCATTCTGGAGTAGAAGCAGGGATAGAAAGGCAGAGCACCTACACAATCTCATTCCTCAGTTGTGGAGAATGAGTTCAAGACCTGGATCCAAAAGAGAATAATATAGATTAGGGATGGGTTTTACTAAGCCGATGGACCTCAAACATTAGAGTACACCAGAATCCACTGGAAGGCTAGTTAAAACATGGACTTCTGGGCCCCAGCCCCAGAGTTTCAAATTCAGTAGGTCTGGAGTAGACTCCATATTTTTGTATTTCTAACAAGTTCCCAGGTGATTCAGGTGCTGCTGGTACCCGAGAGATCACACTTTCAGGACCATTACTTTAGATTACTATATCCCTCTCTGGTCTACCCAAAACTAAGCAATAAGAGAATTTCACTTCAAGTACACTGAAACATATCTTATCTACAAATAAATATGTGTGCATATATCCACGTATTTATATCACATAAATTTTACTGTTAGTATCTTAAGCTCTATGATTGGCTCTTATTTGTTTTTAATTCTAGGCCCCTAGCTGAGTAAATGTTTGATAGATTAAATTATGCTGTTCATTTTTTTCTACAAAATGATTCATCCAAAAGATTCTTAGGATTCAGTGCTAAGACAAAGCTACTTTACCTGATTTTCCTTGTTACTGGATAATGAGTGTTATATAATCATTCTATACCAGTCTTGCCTTGACTTATAGGAAGCTCAGAGCAGTTTTTTGTATTGCTATATCTATCATTAATTATATTATGTAATCATATTTTCTCTTTCAAATATCTCTCCTCTCTATGATAAAACTTTGGCTCTATTATTATTCTGGTTTTAGTGGCTCATCTTTCTCTCTCTGTCTCTCATCATATCTTTAATTATAAGGTATGTCAAATCCTTTACCAAATATAAATATCAGTGAGGGAAAAATAACCTATTAGTGCCTTTAACAGTGGGAAGAGCAGTGGATATGAACTTTTTGGGTAAGTGGTCTTCTGTAACTTTGCATGCAGGCATCAATCACAGAACTCCTCTTCTAATTTCATGGGGGGGGGGGTAAGAATAAATGTCATCTTGGCATTTTTTCCATGCTACAGTGGGTACGGTGTGTCTGCTTATATAGTCCTTTGCCTAGGCAGGAAAAGGGGCATTAAATATCTCTCCTAATTGTGCATATTTAAAAATACTTACATTATACCTGGGCTTGATTGTTCCAGATATGTTATTTTTTTCCCTACTTTTTTGGACTTTAGGTTTAGGAAATAGGGTTGAGAGGGGTTAAGAGAAATAAATCTTCAGAAAATATAATATCCTATTTTCCATTCAAGAGCTGCACATAATCAGGGACAATGAAAAAAACTGCATTACTCAGAAAGAGAACTTTCCATAATACCCTGTAAAGCATTGGATGCTCTTTAAAATTGACTTATTGATGTCAAGGGAGTGAGCATAATGAACACAACAGAGACATGATCAAGAAATGTGGCCTATGTAAGAAAACCTAATTGCTACTTGATGAACCCATCAAATAAAATATGTTGTCCCAGTAGGTAGGCTTATGGAACTAGCATTGCAAAAAGCCACCCATTGCCACTTATAATGGAAGCTGAATGAGACTCTCAGCACCCAACACAAGACACACACAGTCTCTGTATGTTCTCCCAAATCTTCTATACCTTCATCATCATTTTCTATGTCTGGACACAGATTTAGATAATTGACATTTAAGATTCTCAATAAACAAAGGTGTGTGAACTTGGCAAAGTTGGCAAAGTCTTGGCAGACTTGGCAAAATGTATTGATTTGTGCCATACTCTTTCAATTCAAAAGGATATTTATTGAACATTTAGTGTTCAAAGAACTGTGTTAGCCACCTTAGGGGATACAATGTCTAACGAGAGGTATAGGTCCAGTACAAACATCTACAGCTGATGTCAGAATATGATAAGGACCTGAAAAAGAATACACAATGTTATGAGATTTCAGAGGAAAGCAAGATCAGAACTTATTGGGGGAATCAGGGAGGGCTTTATGAAGGAAGAATAGGCACAGCTTTAAAGAGGGAGAAAATAGGGTTTGATGGAGTTAGGTGAAGTGGTAGTAGTAGATTTCTCAATAAAAGAGTAACAAATTAAGTATGTCCCAAGTCTCTGCCCCAAAAAATATTTTGAAATTTTGATTTTGTAGGTTACATGTTTTCCTTCTCCCTTATTTTCTCCAGAACACATTTTGTTTAAATCCATATATTTTTTTATTTTTTAAATGTTTTATTTATTCTTGAGAGAGAGAGACAGAGCACAAGTGGAGGAGGGCAGAGAGAGAGGGAGACACAGAATCTGAAGTAGGCTCAGACTCTGAGCTGTCCACACAGACCCTGATGCCGGGCCAGAACTATAAACTGTGAACTCATGACCTGAGCTGAAGTTGTTCGCTTAACCGACTGAGCCACCCATGTGCCCCTTAAATTCGTATTTTAATGCAGTGTTTCAAGAAACATGATATGTGCAGTGTTCCCCAAAGTGTGTAGGTGATATTTACAAGTGGTACATAGGTCAATATTTTATATTTTAATAGTCTCATGTTTGTTTTGATATATCAACCCCATGATTTTATGGATATTATGGTTTAGGATGTGTAAAAAGTAAACAAGAGAATTGATTTAAAGAAAATACTAAATAAATAATAATAAGATCTAGGGAATTCCTTTTCTTAACCATGAGCATATGTTGGAATATTTGAAAATATTGAAGAGACCTTTTAAGTCTATGACAATGAAAATTAATGCAGAATTAAACTCTAAATTAAAGGTACCATTACTGCCTATTAAAATGATCACAAGATGTTGTTTTAAAGAGAGGTATGATATGGGAAATACAGTGATGAAGAAAAATACAGTGTTTAGTCACATTGTCCCTGAACTCCCTGAATGCCAGACTTATTTGGTAGGAACAATGCTATCCGATAATGAACTATTTTCTATTCAAGGCGGCAAGTCAAATATTCGTTTCTCATTAATAATTCAATGTGACAAATTTATTACCTTGAAGGTGCTGCAAGTCAATTAGACAATGGGAAATTGTGTCTTCCTTTCAGCCCATTTAATTGGCTTCCAAATGTGACATTCATCAAAACCTTGACTTTTAATGTAAACTTTATTATATGAGCTGGGGTTTGGTTTTGACACTGGGCACACTTGACTAACCCTCAGTGGTTGGGGGCTCTAGAGCTGTCAGAGAAGCTGGTCAATAATTGCTGACATTTTGCTGTAGAATATCAGAGCTTTATTTTACAGTGTCACTGTTGCTGATGCTGGGCATGGAGAAACAGTTTTAAAGATCTTTTTGAACTCTGTACATTTTGGCATTTGTGTAATTATCTTTGATGAACTCTCATGATTTTCAAAATGATGGGGCTGGACTAGTTTCCCAAACTAGTTTCCTAAAGTGTGGTATATGTGCCACTACTACTATATTAAATTCTTTTAGGTAGTAACAAAGAAACATTTTTATTTCACTATTTATACATTAAAATAAATCTATAAATATTGAGATAAAAATGTCCATCTGTGTATTACCTAAAAGATTTCATATAGCTAACACAAAGACTCATGATTTTATATATATTATAGCATAGAATAAGACTAAAGTAGATATTTATTTTTTTAATGTTTATTTATTTTGAGAGACACAGAAAGAGAGAGTGCAAGTGGGAGGGAGGGCAGAGAGAGAGGAGAGAGAATCCCAACTAGGCTCTGTTGCTGTTAGCACAGAGCCTGACGTGGTGCTCAATTGCACAAACCACGTGTTCATGACCTGAGCTGAAATTGAGAGTCAGATGCTTAACCAACTGAGCTACCCAGGTGCCCCTAAAGTAGATACTTAAATAGAAGTTAATTTAAAGAAAATATTAAGTAAATAATAGTACACTGATGCATAATGTGTGGAGAATCATAGTACTGGCAGTTCATTTATGGAAAGAATTGAGAAGGTGGATATGGATGGCTAAATTTGAGAAATGGTGCAATGCAAGAAAAATTGGCTTTACACATTAAGTAGAATTGATAGGTGTTGTAAAGGGTGTCAGAAGTCCTCTTTAATCTAAAGGGCTTTCCCTCATCAGCCTGCCTGAGAGGATCCTCATGATCAGCATCACACCCTAAGTAGCTCACTCTAAGGCTCTTGCCAAGGAAATATGTAATTAAATTGGGTAGGGGGGTGCCTGGCTGGCTCAGTCAGTGGAGCATGCAGTTCTTGATCTCAGGGTTGTGAGTTTAAGACCTACGTTGGGTGTAGAGATTACTTAAAATGAAGGAGTGAATGAATGAATGAATGAATAAATAAATAAATAAATAAGGTGGAAACATGTCACATAAAAATATACAAATACATCATCAAGGGTTAGTTTAATCTGATTATCAAATCCATTATTTCTTACTTAATACAATAGAAAATAGGATCCTGACTAACAGGGACATAGGATCAGTAAGGTATTGCTGTTGAAATGGGAAAGGAGAAGACATGTGCATGGATTTCTACTTCTCTTTTGTTTAGATGTTTGGGTAGGATGACTTGAAAGGAGACCCTTTGCTTTTAGATCCCATGCTATTGCTTCAGATAGGTGCTTCAGATATTGCACTCAGATAGGTTTTCTTTAAGAAACTATACTATTCCAATCCAACCTGAAGGAACATATAATTAGGGAGCTATTATCCCATAATAAAATGATTATTTGGTTTACCAAATAATGTCCATCTCCTTTAAACATAGAGCTTCCTTAGCACATTGTTGGTTGTTAGATCATATAAGCACTTGAGAAAAAGGCCGAAGGAGACAGCAAAACTTTAGAACAAAAGTGTTAGAACCAAATGGTCATGGAAGTTCATCTATAATAAAGAGAAAATACCTTTGAGAGGTAAGTGACGAAAGTAGAGTTTGGTTTTCAGGAGTTCAGTTTACTTGCAACATATTAAGGAATTTATTTCATTAAATGAAACTCATGCTATAGGTATTGGCTTTTCTTACACAATATTTTTTGCTTTATTTTCCCAATACTTTGAAGACTAAAAAAATGACCTTTAGAAGCTTCTGCCCAGTTCTTTGTAATTCAGGAGATGCTTTACTTTAGTCATTATATTTGTACCTTTGCACGGTATGTTTAGTCATGGAGATACTTATTAGTCTCTGTTGAAGTAGATGCTGATTCTGTTTTGGATCTGCTGATGGTGTTAACCTTTTTAAAATATTCTTATAAATGGATCCTTCAATCCTAGAGATCTTTCTCAAACTTCTGAAAGGAATGTGACTGCCCTGTAAATACAAAATACTTTTAAGTAGTAAGAGTTCCATTACAGTGTTCCAAGTATGTAGGTGATATTTACATGTGGCTCTCTGTTGCTGGAATGCCTCACCTTACTGAATAGCTCTTGCATGCTAGAAAAACTCAAATTCTTTCCCTTCTAATCTGACAGCTGTTGGGTATGTGAATGTGGGGTGGATGGTGGAGTGAAGTGTACAATATAGAAGTTGGTAATTGAGAGTGGGAAGTACTCAAGGGGCAGGAGCAGAAAGGAAATGTACAAAGTAAGATAAAGAGGGATATTGGGATATATGGAAATACTTATTTGAATCCATGGAGCCCAGGAGAAACTATATTGTCAGTGATGTGTTCTTTTGAAATAGGTAAAGGTGGTTAGCCACTTGCCTCTGCCTTTACTAGTTCTCCCTAGTTGAACAAAGTGGTCATATTAGAACTGCTGTAGTACTGAGTCAATTCCATTACAGTCAAGGTGTTTATTCATAATGCCTCTCTGCACCTCCTGAATACCCCTGAACAGCTTTGTGAATCTTGGAATTAGGTCAGTCCTCATACCCAAGGACCTGGTTACACTGCCTGATGCCCCTATGTACTTTTTCCTTCCCCCAGGGTCAGAATCACAATTTGAATCCTGGCTCAAGATGTTTCTATTCAAGGCCTAGGACCATTCTCCTTTGGATGCTGTATTATTCAGGGATATTCAGAGAAACAGATTATAAATAAATAAATAAATAAATAAATAAATAAATAATCTCTTATTGATTCATATATGTGAATATATGGTATGACCTCATAAAATCTGGTGTATCCTCACTATTATGAGGAATTGACTTACACAATAATGAAAACTGTGAAGCTCCATGATTTACCACCTCCAAACTGGAGAACAAGGAAAGTGGGTGCCATAATTCTAGTCTGAGTCTGAAAGCCCAAGAACCAGGGAAGCTGTTGGCATAAATCCCATTCTGAACGCAGACGAAAACTGATTCCCCAGCTCAGGCACGCAGGCAGAATGCAAAGAGGGGTGAATTCCTCCTTCCTCCACTGTTTTGTTCTATTCAGGTCCTCAGTTGATTGGATGATGTCCACCCACATTATGGTGATCTACTTTACTGAGTTCACTGATTCAAATGCTAGTCTCATCTGGAAACATCCTCATAGACATACTCTGAGATAATGTTTAGTCTGAGCACCCCTTAGCTTAGTCAAGTTGACACATAAAATCAACCATCACAGATGCTTTTCTGTTTGTTTTAAAGGCATGCTTTCTGAACCCAGAATCTGAAGTTAGTCTCTAAACGGAGTCAAAGTCTTTGAGAAGTGTGTCTTCTTGCTCTCAGTTTACTTTGCTTCCCCATAAGCCAAAGGAAATGGTGTAGTTTTCGTTTAGTATTGTCCACATGATAAGTACAGCCAGAGAATCCAAAATTGTCCTAAGATTCAGAAAGAAAAATCTTATTTGGAATACATGTATTTTGAATTTGCTTATTTGGTTCCATCATCTATTTATCATCTATGTTGAAATTTTGATTTGGTTCACAGATTTCTGTATTCAACTGAAGTCCTGAAAATTTGTATTTTAATCTATGCTGAAACAAAGCAGGAAATAGGGGCAGGAAAAAGTGTATAATAGAAAGCACATTCACAGAGTCAGAGACCTAATTACTAGTCTGGTCTTAATATGCTATCTGTCAAAATAGACATAGAAGGGAACTTCCTCAACTTGATTAAAGCTGTTTATGAAAAACTCACAGACAACATTTAACATTATACTCAATGGTGAAAGCCAGGACACTTACTGATAGAATCAGGAGCAAGACAAGCTTGCCCAAATTCATGGTTTCTATTCATCATTATGCTAGTGGTTCTAGCCAGGGCAGTTATGTAAGAAAGAGAAATGAAATGCATCTAGATTTGTGGGGAAGGAATAAAGATATCTCCATTCACAGATGATATAATCTTCTATATAGAAAATCCTAAGGAGCCCACAAAAAAGTATTAGAATAAACAAGTTCAGCAAGGTTGTAAGATACAAGCTCAATATATAAAAATCAATTATATTTTTAAACACCAACAATGAACTATCTGAAAGTGAACTCAAAAAAAGAAATCCATTTACAATAGCATGAAAGAGAATAAAATACTTAGGAATAAATTTAACAAAGGAAGTGAAAACTTGTACACTGAAAACTGTAAAAGGAGATCAAAATGAATGGAAAGACATCTCATGTTCATGGATGAGAAGACTTAATACTGTTAATATGACAATACTCCCCAAATTGATCAACAGATATAATATTATCCCTAACAAATCACAGTTGGCTTCTTTGCAGGAATTGACAAGCTAATCAGAAATGGAAATGCAAAGGACCCACAATAGCAAAAACAATCTTCAAGAAAAACAACATTGGAGAACTCACATGTCTTGGCATTGAAACTTACTACAAGACTATAGTGATCCAGACAATATGATATCTACAAAAGGATAGACATATAGATTAGTGGAATAGAATTGAGGGTTCAGGAATAAACTCACTTTTTGGGTTTATGGTCAATTGATTTTTGCCAAAAGTGCCAAGAGGATTCAATGGGAGAAAGAATAGTCTTTTCATTTTTTAATGTTTATTTTTTGAGAAAGAGAGAAAGAACTAGAGAGAGAGCAGGGGAGGGACAGAGAGAGGGAGACACAGAATTCAAAGCAGGCTCTAGGATCTGAGCTGTCAGCACAGAGCCGGACACGGGGCTCAAACTCAAAATCCGCGAGATCATGACCCGAGCCGAAGTCAGATGCTTAACTGACTGAGCCACCCAGGTGCCCCAAGAATAGTGTTTTCAAATGGTGCTATGACAATTAGATATCCACATGCAAAAGAATGAATTTGTTTCTTTACCAAACACCATATATACACATTAACTGAAAATGGCTCAATAACCTAAATAAGACCTAAAGCTTTAAAACTTTTATGGGAGAATATAGAGGTAAATCTTCATAACTTTGGGGAAGGCTATGGTTTCTTTGATACGACAACAAAAGCTCAAGCAACCAGAGAAAAAATAGACAAGTTGGACTTCATCAAAATTAAAAGAAAAAGTTTGTATACAAGAGCACCATCAAGAAAGTGAAAAGACAACCCAGAGAATGGGTGATATTTGCAAATCATGTATCTGATAAGGGACTTGTATTCAGAATACATGAAGGACTCTTACAATTCAATAATAAAAAGGTGAATAATCCAATTAAAACTTTTCAAGGAATTTGAATAGATATTTTTACAAAGAAGATATATGAATAGGCCATGAAAAGATGCTCAATATCAGTGGCTAGTGAGAAATGCAATTTGAGACCACAATAAGAAACCACTTCAGGTCCAGTAGGATGACTCTAATAAAGATACACATAATAAAGTATTGATCAGCAAGAATGTGGAGGAATCAGAATCCTCAGTTCTTCCTTGGTGGGATTGCCAGACACTTGGAAAACAGTTTGGCAGTTCTTCAAAAAAAAGTTACACATATAATTACTATATGGCCCAACAAATCCACTCCTAGACATGAAAAATGAAAACCTGTGTTCATGAGCTGAAAACAATCCAACTGTCCATCAACTAATGAATAAATAAAAAATGTGTTATATGTGTGCAGTAGAATATTATTTGAGCATAGAAGAACATGATGCATGCTACAACATGGATGAACCTTGAAAACATTATGTTAAGTGAAAGACACCTGACACAAAAGGCTACACATTGTATGATTCCATTTGTATGAAATGTCCAGGATATGCAAATCTTTAGAGACAGAAAGTAGACTGGTATTTTCCAGGAGCTGGAAGGAGGTAGGAGGTGAAGAGTGACTGCTAATGGGTATGAGGTCTCTTTTTGAGTTGATAAAATGTTCTGGAATTAGATAACAGTGATGCTTGCATAACCTTGTGAATATACTAAAAAACACTGAAGTGTACACTTGAAAATGATGAATGTCATTGTAGTAAATTCCATCTCAGTAAAGTTGTTCTAAAAGTGTATATATGGCCTGTCTGTGAGATCTTAGGTAAGTCATTAAAGCCTTCTTCATTTTGGTTTCTTCCTTTGTCAAATAAAGGAGAACACAACCCCTGCCCCTTCTATTGTTAAGGATCAAATGCAAGAAAAGATAAAAAGCATTAAATGCTTTATAAATTCAAAGACTTATTTCTTTGATGCTTGTAATTCCTCTCCTGCACTAATAGTCAAGTACCTCTGCCATCGACCGCAACAGAGTCTAGGAGGGCTGTGTAGTTATGCTTGGGGATTATGAGTTTAGAAAAGCCTGCCATTTCATTCTCTTATCGTCCTCTGGTCATGTCCTTGCAACTCCCTGCAACAATGCACATCTGCATTTCCGGCTAAGCAACACTTTCTCTGTTACCATGTAAGAAAAGTCTTGTTTTCTTCCTTCCCAAAGGAAAAATGCAAGCTATTGTATTAAGTTACATGGCAGGCTTTTAAGAAACTTGATTTTAGGATGGAGAAAAAAAAAATACAGCCTATAGATGGAAAGCACAACAGAGGGGCCAGCAAGGTGGCTACATGATTAATCTCCTTTTTCTTCCTAGAGCAGCACTTTTTTTTTTTAAATACTTATTTATTTCTGAGACACAGAGAGAGAGAGCATGAGCAGGGGAGGGGCAGAGAGTGAGGGAGACACAGAATCTGAAGCAGGCTCCAGGCTCTAAGCTGTCAGCAGAGAGCCGACGCGGGGCTCGAACTCACAGACTGTGAGATCATGACCTGAGCCTAAGTTGGACGCTCAACTGACTGAGCCACCCAGGCGCCCCTAGAGCAGCACTTTTTAAATACTTTTCAAGTTCTTTTAAATAAAATAATGGGCAATAAACCCCCCAAATCATCATGTGTTATTAAATCTGCCTTCCTGATTGAAGCCAGGAAGACTGGGCTGTGGGTAGAACCTGGCACTCACAACAGAAGCACAGTCAAATGTAGTTGAAGGATGTGTCTATAAATACGTATAGACACATGCAAACTTGTGCACATGTGTCTTCCTTTATTTTATTTGATTGTGCCATTTGTATATAACCCTTCAGGGTATAAATCAGTTTAACATTAATTAAAATGTATGAAGCCTCATAAAATGGTATTAAAATGCCAAGCTTCAGTTGCCACCCCTTTAGAAAAGGTCTATAAAAAGGATAAATCTTGCCCTGCTCATCTTTTCACCCTGTGTCTTATATTCACACATAGATAGAGCTCACAAACCCCTTTTCTGCTAGCTTCTGCTTGAGTTTTTACACTAGCTCTCTGTTGCCATTGGATCAATTCTGAATACTTCAGTCCTACTTCATCTATCTAAACCTGTCTTCTTTTGCTCCCTAACAAAGATCACCCACTTCAGGCCTGCATCTTCATTGCTACATGCTCACTTTATATTTATTCTACCCTCCTGACTCCATGTGGCCTTTTGATACCTTTCCTACATATTTTCAAGAAGTTGTTTTCCTTGTGCCTCCATAAAGGCAGTTCAGAGCTACTTCATTCTATAGTAGTCTCTGTTTTGCTGAGCTTTTATGGCACCTATAGTCTCCACTGAGTGTTCTCAACCATGATGTTGCAATACAACTTGTGAATTGTGTCTTAATTTGGTAATAATAATAATAAATGTATTTTGAGAGGGATTATATATATGTATATGTGTATGCATGTGTGTTCAAATGTATTAGTCATATAATAAACATCTCTTTATTTTTTTAATTTATTTTTAGAGAGAACGTGAGTGGGGGAGGGGCAGAGAGAGAGGGAGAGAGAGAATCCTAAGCAGGCTCTGCACTGGTAGTACAATGCATGATGCGGGGCTCAAACCTATGAACTGTGAGGTTGGGACCTAAGCCAAAATCAAGAGTTGGATGCTTAACTGACTGAGCTACCCAGGCACACTGATAGACATTTATTTAAAACACTTGTACTCAGATGGGTATAATTTCTTGGATGAGAGAAAAGGGCTTGAGTTATCAGAAACCTGAATACTCTTATATGATTATCTTAGCATGTAAACATGCATTCATATATATTCATTCAGTAGGTTTTATTGAGTCCCCAGCCTATTCCAATTATAGGGAACATATTCATTATATATGTTGTAGAGAGGAAAAAAGTTGACAACTGCTCACTTACACCACACAATTTGGCACCTAATTATATATTGTCTGATATTAGCCCCTAATTTTTTCTTGGGGTTAAGTTTTGTTTCCTTAGTCCGAATTGAAGCTTTTTGAAGTCAGTGAAGTCTATTTTAATTCTCTTCAGCAACTAGTACAAGAATGAGCATTCTATATATGGATGCTTAATAAGTACTAATAATTGGTTAAAATGTTATTAGTGAGAGACTAAGATATTGAGAAAATGAAAGTGTACACAAGAATCTAGAGAAGGTGATATTTATGCTGTCCACTTACAATTATAAGCTGTTAAATTGCCATCACTCCAGCTTTTGTTTATTTCATTTTTCAGTCACCACCCTAAACCAACATTAGTTAATGAAAGAATTGTTAGTCTGAATGTTCTGTGGGTATTTAACTACCTCTTTTTTTAGGTATCTAAAATTTGATAGTTTAAGAATTTAAAAAATGTATTTAGAGACTAGAATGTGTATAGGTAGAAGGAGGATTTTTAAATAAAGTGTATAATTTTCTAGTAATTTGAATTAGAAAGGAAAATACAATCAGAGAATTTTAAAGCTAAAAAGAACTTTAGCAAATATCCAGTCCAAATCACTTATTTTACAGATGAGGAAATTGAGGTCCAGTCAAGGTAAGGACTTCTTCAAGGTCACACAGTCTGGGGACAAAATGAAAGCTCTCAGTAATCTCGATGCACACGGATGACTCCAGTACCATGGATTTTACTTGTTAAGAATGGCAGAAGCATAGAAAGATAGAATGAATGCATGTCTATCACCTGGGAAATAACCTGCGAAACGACAAAGCTGACACACTCATTGACATGGTAAATTATAAGTGGCTTAAAGAAATTCTTAAACTTTTTTCTGGCCAAATGGTGCAAAATGAGGAAAGATAATAAATAATCCAGAAATGATTGATGTGGTGATGGTCTCCTGAAGAGGACAAAGGGCTAGCTAGTACCATGCTTCTCACTTAATCGCACTTAATCATGGATTATTTCTTGAACTTCTGGCATGATTTCAGAATACATGAACAAGGGAGTGTTTTAAATAAAAAAGTGTGCCATTCTTACAGTTTTCAGCATAGGTCTGTTTCAATCTGTTTCTTTTTTACATCATCCCTCCCAAACTTCAGCAGAAAAGTATTCTTATCCTCATTTTCTGGTTGATAATCATTTCCCTGTTTGATCATAGCCTGTATTCTGCACACATACCTTACTCTACAATCTTGCTATTATTTACTAAAGAGTAGCTTTTGTTATAAAAGGGGCTAGGATTGTACCTTACTTGAATTCTTTTGGTCAAATGAAGTATGATTACATACATAGATTATATCCTTTAAGGGAAAATCTGGCACAAACAGGGTCTACCTCTGAGGTGATTGCGCTCATCACAGAACCTTTGCAGCTAAACTGGACCTTGAAAAGCATCCAGTGCAGCATTTCCCTGAGTGTCACAGTGTTCTCCTTGGAACACTGTCTCTGGAATGTGGTCAGTAAGAGAGATCCTTGATCAATTAAGTTTTGAAAATACACAGCCTTTTTCCTTCTTAGAAGTTCTCACTCTATGTGAGTGCACTTGAGGGTTCTGAGAAGCATTGTAGTAAAGAAACCTGATTATTTCTATCCAGTGTTATACTCATTTTTTGCATCACATTTACTAACATCCCAGGAAACAAGATTCTTGATGGATACACTTTAAAAAACTGATTTAGGCAATCCCCTAGCAGAGCTAGGGCAATACATCAATCTTTTGTTGCTAGGTGCAATATGCGTTGGCAACTTCCAGTAGAGGGTATAATGCTAAGGGTAACAACAAGACAAAGTGCTACTGTACTCCTGTTCTACCCTTTTGCTTCCCTTTTTATATACCATAGATTTCTTTCTCATAACATCTGTCTCTAAAGCAGTTACAATGACATCCGTCATATAATGCCTTTTGTTCCTTTTACTTTTCTCATTAATGTTATAGGAGTAAACTCTGATCTATACCTCTTGAATATGTGATTTCTCTAGTTCTTCATGTGGCTAGATTTTTCTTACCCTTCAGGTCTAAGACTAAATGCTACCTCTTCAGTGAGGCCTCCCCTGGCACCTCTATCTATAAGCTGCCCTTTCCTCTCCTACAACCATTACTCTGTATTGCAGCACTACATTCCTTTCTTTTATGGCACCATGCAGTTGTAAGTATCTTAAGCTGTTTTGCTTACCATGTGCCCTTAGCATAGTGCCTGACCCATAGTAGGTACTCAATACATATTTATTGAATAAATGAATGAATGAATAAAATAAGGAACTTAAACTATTTCAACAATTTCCATTCATTAAAAGTGCCTTTCCTCATCTTCCTTGACCCTCTGGTTTCTTTTATTTTTTTTTTTAATTTTTTAATGTTTATTTATTTTGACAGAGAGAGAGAGAGAGAGAGAGAGAGAGAGAGAGAGAGAGAGAGAGAGAGAACCAGCAGGGGAGGGGCAGAGAGAGAGGGAGACACAGAATCTGAAGCAGGCTCCAGACTCTGAGCTGCTAGCACAGAGCCTGACGCAGGGCTCAAACCCATCAACCTTGAGATCATGACCTGAGCTGAAGTTGGAGGCTTAACCGATTGAGCCAGCCAGGCGCCCTGACCATCTGGGTTCTTTATAACACTTTTCATTTATGTTTTTAATTTCTTAAAGTTTACTTATTTATTTTGAGAGAGAGAGAGAGAGAGAAAGCAGGGTAGGGATAGAGAGAGAGAGGGACAGAGAATCCAAAGCAGGTTCTGTGCTGACAGCAAAAAGCCTGATGCGGAGCTTGAACTCATGAACCAAGAGATCATGATCTGAGCTGAAGTCAGACACTTAACCTACTGAGCCACCCAAGTGCCCCTATAACACTTTTTAAATTAGAGGATACACTGGGTGATTTGTGGAACTCCTAACCCATTAATGTGACATGATTTGCCCACACATTCTACTCATGGACCTGTTCTTCTTCAGGTCAAATAACAGCATTTATCTCCTTCACTACAGTAAAGATGTGATTCAATATTCCCTAAAGAGAGAATTTTAAGATTTCTAGAAATTTAGTAGGGGAAACAGTGAAAACATCTGCCAGGATGGTAAGAAATGAAAGGTTTCCATAGGGGCGCCTGGGTGGCGCAGTCGGTTAAGCGTCCGACTTCAGCCAGGTCACGATCTCGCGGTCCGGGAGTTCGAGCCCCGCATCGGGCTCTGGGCTGATGGCTCAGAGCCTGGAGCCTGTTTCCGATCCTGTGTCTCCCTCTCTCTCTGACCCTCCCCCGTTCATGCTCTGTCTCTCCCTGTCCCAAAAATAAATAAACGTTGAAAAAAAAATTAAAAAAAAAAAAAAAAAAGAAAGGTTTCCATAAGAAATGGCATACTTGGATTGATGTGGTAGATTAGATTATACTTAAAAAATATTTACCTCCTCCAAACTCCATGGGATGAGTATACCTTCCCATTCCTTGATTTTAAACTCAATCATATGATTTTCTTTGGCCAATGGGATGTTAACAGACCTGATGTGAGCAGAGACATGAAATATGCATGTGTCTTTTGTGCTGCTGCCATCACCATAAGAAGAGCCATACCTTCAGTCTGGATCCCAGAATAAATGTACATAAGCAGACTTGAGCCTATCCTTGAGCAAGGAACCAAGCCCAGCTGGACCTGCAGTTAGAAGCAGAAACTGCTCAGCTGAATCCAGTCTAGATCAGCCAACCACTGTTAATCTGCAAGCTCGTGAGTAAGAATAAATGGTGATTCTTTAAAGTCATTGAGTTTGAGGTGCTGTTTGTTTATTTTTGCTTTCACTAGCAATAGTTGACTGACAATTGATTTCTGGTCAGTCTGTTTATTTTATCAGGACATTTCAGGTATTTTTCAGTACTTCATCATAGTCTCTTTAGGATAATGTTTGATAATGTCTTTCCAGTCTAGGGAGAGACCTACTTTTGTTGAAAGTTTTGATGAGATAGCTGGAAGCTTATCAGTTTAGCTGCTGCCAGAGATGGGATGGAGCTAAATTAATCTGGGTAAGAAAGGGGAAAATAGGTTGAATGAAGATCGGAACAAGAAGGAGAAAGAAACTGGCAACTGATTGTTGAAGAGGAACTTTGGGGGAGAAATGCCTATTCCTTAAGGATTTTGATTAGTTATAGAGGGTTTTTCTTTTGATGTGGTGTAATTCTGAATCCTGGTTTGGGATTGACGTGGGCATTATTGGAGGCTAACCTAAGGCCAAGGTTTTAACACCAAGGTTAGAACTGCTAAACTATAGAAGTACTGGGATATAACTGTAGAACATAGAAAGGGGGCCACTCACAGAGAGAAAGTGGTTCTTCTAAAAACTAGTGGCAACTTTGTAAGCTCTAGGTGCTCCCAGGTATTCCTGTTTTTTAATTCACTGCCTGTTCTCCCCACCTTGCTTTTTCCCTCCTTTTTATTTTTTAATTTTTCCTTTCTCTTTTCTGCCCAGATCTGTGTTAGTATTTAAGAGATACCATGAAAGCTCCTCCTACTGGTTCCTAAATCTTAATTACTTGTCTTTCCTGGTACCTGAAACACTAATATTATGGATTCATTTGTCTGGATTCAGGTATCATTTTTTTCTTTTTAAGTTTATTATTAAAGTATAATTGACAATACAACCTTATATTAGTTTCAGGCATATAACATACTGATTTGATAATTCTTTGCATCATGCAATGCTCACTATGATAAATGTAGTTACTATTAGTAACCATACAATGTTATTACAATATTATTCCCTGTGCTGCACTTTCCCTCTCCATGACTTATTTTATAGATGAAAGTTTATGCCTCTTAATCCCCTTCACCTATTTCACCTATCCCCCCTGCCAGCAACCTCCAATTTGTTCTTTGTATTTAAGAGTATGTTCTTATCTGTTCATGTGTTCTTTAGATTCTACATGTAAGTAAAATCATATGGTATTTATCTTTTTCTGTCTGACTTACTTTACTTAGCATAATATCTTCCAGGTCCATCCATGTTGTTGCAAATGGCAAAAATCTCAACCTTTTTATGGCTGAGTAATATTCCATTGTGTGTGTGTGTGTGTGTGTGTGTGTGTGTGTGTGTGTGTGTCACATATTCTTTATCCACTCATCTACTGGTGGACATTTGGGTTGTTGTTAGCCTTTGTTGTAAAATGCAGATGGTGGGGGCACCTGGGTGGCTCAGTTGGTTAAGTGTCTGGCTCTTTTTTTTAAATTTTTAAAATGTTTATTTATTTTTGAGAGAGAGACAGAGCATGAGTGAGGAAGGGGCAGAGAGAGAGGGAGACACAGAATCTGAAGCAGGCTCCAGGCCCTGAGCTGTCAGCCCACAGTCCAATGCAGGACTCGAACCCATGAACCACAAGATCATAACCTGAGCCGAAGTTGGACACTTAACCGACTGAGCCACCCAGGCGCACCAAATGTCCAACTCTTGATATCAGCTCAGGTCATGGTCTCACGGTTCATGGGTTCCAGCCCCCTGTCAGGCTCTGCACAGTATGGAGCCTGCTTGGGATTCTCTCTTTCCTCTCTCTCTGCCCCTCCCCTACTTGTGAACGCTCATGTGCTCTCTCTCTCTCTCTCTCTCTCTCAAATTAAATAAACTTAAAAAAATGAAAAAACATATTCCCTATGTCTCCCTCTGCCCCCCTCCCCCACTTGCATGCTCTCTCCTTAAAATAAATAAATAATAAATAAAATGCAGATGATGGGTATGTAGTGTATACTTTACAAACATTTGCTGAATGGATAAACACCTTAGTAGGAATTTGCTTGCAAGAGAAGTGCATTGGAATGGACATTTTGATGGAGGGTAGGATACAATATAATTATTTTATCTTGCTTTATTTATTTTATATTATGAAATATTTCTAAAGAAAAATATAAAGACCATTATAATGAATGCCCATGACTCTAACTCAAAGTTAATAAATGCCAATGTGTTGCCTCTATGTAAGAAATATAGTGTTAAAGTTTTAGTTCCCTTTATTCTTCAGCCTTCCTTATTTCATTGCTTTGCCCTTTTTTTTTATAAGTATCCTGTATCCTACAGGTTGTGTGCATACTTCCCATGCATGTTAGTGTATTTTGTGTGTTTGTGTGTATATACACAGATGATATATAGTATTATTGTGTTTCAGACTTTATATAAATTACTTCCTGTATACATAACTAGTCTGCAACTTGCATTTTTCATTTAACATTATGATTATTATATTTATCCATGTTGATACATGCATATCCAGATCATTCATTTTACCTGCTGTTTTGTGTTACTATATGAACATAACATAATTTATTCATTTCTGTTTTGATGAATAGCTAGATAGTTCCTTATTACAATGCTGTGGCAGAGGCACCTGGGTCGCTTAGTCGGTTAAGACTCTGACTCTTGATTTTTGGCTCAGGTCATGATCTCACAGTTTGTGAGTTTGAGCACCACATCGGGCTCTGTGCTTATAGCATGGAGCCTGCTTGGGATTCATTCTCTTCCTCTCTTTCTGCCCCTCCCTTGCTTGTGCTCTCTCCCTTTCTCTCTCAAAATAAATAAACAAACATTTAAAAATAAACAATGCTGTGACAAATATCCTTGAATATGCTACTTCTTTGTGTGTGCAAGCATTTTCCTAAGATAAATGACTAGAAGTGAAATTACTGAGCATTAGAAAATGTGCATATTCAGATTGACTAGATATTGCCACATTGCTCTCCTATGTGATATCCCAAAGTATATGAGATTACACCAACATTATTAATTTCCTCCTTTTTCTATTTTCTTGACAATGTACAGTATTGTTAGATTTTGCATTTTTCCAATAGTGGAAATGGTACCTTACTGCTTTAATTTATAGTGTTATCTTGATAACTATTGAGGTTGAATGTATTTTCATATGTGTATTGGGCATTTGAATTTCCTCTTCTGTGAAATGCCTGTTCAAGTCTTTTGCCTATCTTCCTACTGTATTGCTTTTCTTATAGATTTGCAGATATTCATTATATATTTTAGATCTCTATCTTTTGCCCATTATATGCTTTGTAAATCCAATCTGTGGTTTGTTTTTTTCTTTTGTGTTTATGATGTATTTTGTATATTTTGTAGGTTTCATGGAGTGAAACCTGTCCATCTTTTTATTTATAGCTTGTGTGTTTGTGTTTTGTTTAAGGAACCCTGAGTGTACTGAGCACCTGAGGGAAAAGAGGACTGGATGGGCAGATGATAGAGGGTGGAGACAACCCCTTCATTCTTGTTTTTCTCTTTTTTCTTCCTTTTCTCTCCCTTTATCCCCATCCTGAAATAGATGCCTTTAACAAACAAGTTAGGCTGCTTTTTGCTTGATTTGTTCAATTTTACATCTATATGTTTTTTGCTCTGTTCTGCTGGGCTGCTTTCTTCAAAACTTTCCCATCTACTTGATGTCACCAGGAAATATCAGTGGAGAAGATTAGTTTGTGTCATTAGGAATAAAAATTAAATACACCCAGGATTTAAATAATTGTGCCAAGCAAATTACTTAATATAATGAAGAGTAAGTAACAAGCAACATCTCATTTGGTGAAACTTTAATGGTTTTTGGTGAAGGAAGACTTTTTAAACAATCATTTTTTAACCTTTATTGGTATAAATCACTACTGCAGTACCACAATGACACTTTCTTAAATGCCTTCACAGTCTAATCAAAATTGTAACCTGGGTTGGGGATCAGGAGAGAACTAAGAGACTGAATAGCAGTGTTGCATCAAGCTTCTTAGGCTCCCCCCAATACTTCCTTTCTTCCCCCCCTTCTTCACTACACATTGCAGCTTGAATTATTTAGTTACTCAAATCAATCTATTTTTCTCTGTTCAGTGGTTGGACAATAAAAGTAAGATTTACTGCAGCGAGTGAATAATAAAAAATGAATTAGCTGAAAACAAACAAAAAGCTGCTTACGTGGCAATCTTCTGTGTTAATCAAAACCTTGAGAATAGGTTGGAGGATCAATATTTGACTACAAGATGAAAAGAAGCAAAGCTTCCATTGAGGATAGAAGAGGAAGATCTTAGGGGAAAAAAAAGACCTACAGGCAAGGTTCATCAAAAGTGGCCAATGCCAAAATTTCATCCAGTCCTCTGGTAAGCTTCTTAGGGAGGCCTCCTATGTTTGAGAAATGACAGTGTTTCTTATGCACATATCAAAGTTCAGCTTGATTGTCTCATTTGGGGAAGAAAGCCATCTGTTACTATTCTCCAAATAATCTACATAATTGACTTTCAAACAAGCCTCAAAGAAACAGGCATTTATCACTCTAATTGTGGCAGGCGGGAGTGTGTGTCACTGCCATTTTATCAAGATAATGGTAAATGGCACCGGAGTTTCTTGTCTTCTGTCTTCTCCCAGATTTCTTTCAATTTACACATACAACTACATTCCCTTTTGAAACCAAACTTAGGAAAATGCCAATGAGGCTGCCTGGACCTAGAATAGGGGGAAACTTTGCTTGCCTTTTTATAAGCCCTAAAGTCAGCCACCAGCAACCTGCCACCCTTCACTTTGCTCCTAGGGCTTCTACTCAGGGGTAGTTAGTAGGAGAGCATCACTATGAATATCTGCACCAGGACTGGACCCCTGAGAAGCCTGATTCTGTAAACCTGGATCTGTTGGCTTGGAGTTCCCTTCAGGTATTGGTGGTGGGACAGGGAAGCCTTAGCTTCTAGTCCAAGTGAGTGAGCTAAATGATCTCTAGTACACAAGGGGAATATATTAAGGGATGGTGTTCTTGTTTCCATAGACCCAGGGAAGAATAACTGAGAAGTTATTGAGATTATTGAGATTATCATGAGGTTCCTTTTTCTATAACTGAATCCAGTAACTCATATCTGTAGGAAATTGCTATTCCACAAAACATATATAAAAAAAAACATATTAAATCTCAGACCTTCCCTCATATTCAAGATCCAGGACAACGCTGCCTTGAAGAATTTTCAAGGCAAAGGACACTCTGATTTACCTTCCCAGACTCTGTAAAATGTGTTTCTTAATCAAGCTAGCTTTAGATGTCCCTATCTTTTCTGAGACTAAAGACCTAACAGTGCTCAATATTTAGCAGGGAAGAACTAAAAGCAAATTGCTAAACTGGGGTTAAGTAGAAACTTTCTCCCCCAGAGGATTGTAACCACAGAAGAAATGGAAGTGTGATTGGGTTTCCAAAGAATGTTTGAAAATGTGTTTGCCTGTCAGTGGTCCCATTTCCTCACAGATAGATAATCAGTAATCCATTAAGGGAGAGGTAGAAATTGAAGCAGAAGGGGATTTTGTTAAAAAATAATTCACTGAGGACAAAAATATAAATGAAAACAGCAGTCACATATCTGTGAATTATTCTCCTTTTTGTGATCTTGAACCAGTTTTGGGTCTCAGGCTATTGCATACATATTCAAGCATATATACATAATAGATCTATACTTGTATGCATATACAGAATACAGAATATTGAATAATAACTGTTTCCCAGTGTTGAAAGAAGGAAATATATAAGGCTTGAGTCATGGCTATAAGACATCTTTTCCTTCCCTACCCAGTTAACTTCACTATTGAACTGTCTTTTCTGCTCTGTTTTCTCTCTGATGCACACAGCATGTGGCATTCTGTATTCTGATTAAAGAGTGGAAAACAACAGCAGCATCTGGGCTGAATGGGGCAGGGAAAATCCAACTGGTGCAACCAGTTATGATGGGCAGTGTTATTCAGTGACCTAGTAAGGAAATGAAGGTAGAACAAAACCTAGAATAGGAAGGCAAATGCACTTGTTTCATTTGGCTCCCAGCAGTTCTCACCCAGTGTACTATAGGACAACAGCGTCCTTGAGGCCTTTCCTGCTGCACAGTGAAATTTTGATCATCATGTAAACTGTGTGTATATCACAATTGAGGGATCATACTTTGAGAGTGACATGTGCTACATGGAAGTAGAGACAAGTGCAATCTGTTTGAGGAAGACATAATAGGCATAGCATGCCAGGCCACATCAAGGGAAGATCTTGGATGTCTTGAAACATATGAGAATTTTTCTTGCGGAGAAAACAGTTTGGCTTAAATGATTTAGGGCTGAAGGGTGATGAAAATACATAGCTGTAGATATTTGTATAAACACAGTGAGATACAGAAACACTGCAGTGAGGATTGTTTTGTAATTATTTCTCACTTCTTTAATGTTGTTTTCAGTCTTTTAATCCCTTCAGGTGTGCTGCCCGAAATGCTGGTGTGTCCGCCCAGATGCAAAAGAGTAAAAATGTATGATCCCCTGCATATGAAGTTCAAGAACAGGTAAAACTGATCCACAGCGATAGAAGAATTTACAACAGTGATAGTCTCTGAGTGTGTATATACATAGAAATGACTGGGAAGAGGCAAGGGGAGCTTTTTGGAGTGATGGGAATAACCTATATCTTGTTTTGAGTGGTGGTTACAAGGGTGTTTACATTTGTCAAAATGCATTGAACTAAAAACAAAATCTGTGCATTTAATTGTATGTTATTTTTCTCTCAGTTGAAAACAGAAAAATGCAGAAAAATAAGTATTTCCAGATCACAAGAACTTGGAGAGGCTTTGCTGTTCTGGTTCATTCAAAGTTTGGCTATTTCAGTTTGGGGCTATTTGTCATGGGTTTGTCAGGGGTTCCATGAAAAACTTCCTTTCCATATTAAACTCACTTCAGCAAAATCAAACAAAAGGGCAGCTGTCTTCATACTTTGTAGCATAATTTTACTTTGTGTTTTAAGTGATGTATTTCCCCAAATCAGAGCTATTCAGTCTTAAGTTTTACCACATGAAGAATTCATTCCCTCCAAAGACTTTTCCTTTTAGTGCTTCTCAGCACCAATACAGTGCCCTTAAAACCTTGTGATTCTCTGTTTCACTGATTATCTGTCCCACCAGAAAGTCTACTTGAGGGCTGGGCCTGTGTCTGATTTATTGCTGTGTCACCAGCACCCAGCACAGGGCTTGGCTCACAGGGTGAGAAGCTAAGCCAACATTCGTTAAATAAAGCGATTATACAAAAGAAACCCATATGTTTAATTAATTAGTTGATTCAGGGAATGGTTTCTGTTCTTCAAGAGCTCACACACACACACACACACACACACACACACACACACACCACTCACCAAAAAGACATCTGGGTATGTGAATACTTGATTTAACTTGATATGTGTTAAGAGGCTACATCTCACTCCAGGTATTGCTCTTATTACCCTATTGCCCATCCCTCCAACCTGCCTTGGTCCTCTCTACCATTAGTAAAATTAGATTAGACAAAAAAGATGGAGATAATATTTTTTTCCAGAGGGATCCAGAAAAAGTGCATCTATACTAGTTTTCTGTAGAAAAACTTTAGGTCACCTTCCATTATTGTACTAGTATGGGTTGGCATGATTAAAACTTAGTTAGCCATGGGGTGCCTGGGTGGCTCAATTGGTTAAGTGTCCAACTTTGGCTCAGGTCATGTTCAAGCCCCATGTCAAGCTCTGTGCTGACAGCTCAAAGCCTGAAACCTGCTTCAGATTCTCTCTCTCTCTCTCTCTCTCTCTCTCTCTCTCTCTCCCTTTGCCCCTCCCCTGCTTGTACTCTGTCTCTCAAAAAAAAATGTTAAAAAAATTAAAATTCAGTTAGCTAATACATAGAAATCAGATAGTATGAACTATAGCAAATGAAAACGGCTCTGAACTTTACATATTTGTATTCAGTGGATTAGAGTGATGTGGTATCAAGGTATTGGGCTAGAGACAGCTGGCCAAGGGAAGAATGGGGCTCTTTAGGGTGATGAAGTACAGGATGTTAAAGACATACTTCAATTACATTATTGCTAAGGATCCCTTTATGAATTCTTGCAAAACGCAAATTTAAGATAGAGAAAAGACTTATTACCCCAAAAGATGTGGTGCAGGCTGTTGAACATAATCGTTTTTAGGAAGGCTCAAAGCCATGGATAAAGATCTTCCAGTACACAAAGCTTTGAATACAATAAATAATTGTATCTTGCTGAGTTGGTAAATGTAGAAGTGTTTCCTAAGAAACACTGGTACAAAAGTAAGTCTGCTGATCACTGGAGCAGCCTCTCTATGGAAACCTAAGACCTTGAAGGATAGTTTGCTCTTTAAGGCTATTACGAACTTATCCTCCTCATGAGTGTCCCAGCTCTCAGCTCCATAAAACCTGCAATAACTACTGTTTTATGACTTACACCTGGTCATAACACAAAAGATTGATTGGGGCTCCCATTCTACAAGGAAGGAAGACAGCACTTTCAAATATATGGCCTCCCAATAGATTTTTCATGAGCTGAGCCAAAAATGTTTCAATATTCATGCATGTAAATGTGGTCAGTGCTCAAGTCTGTAAATAACATACCCAATCTTTAAAGCTTACATTCTGACCTTTTTGAGTTTGTGGTATCCTTATTAGAGCCAATAATGTGTTAGAAAGATGAACTATGCTTTTATGAAAAAAAAATAGATTGAAACCCTTTAGGGGAAAAATATTGCCACCCTCCAGCCCCCGTATTCTTCCATTTCCTTATCTCCTCTCCCCACTCCCACCCACGTAAAGAAAATTTCTTTTAAATCAGCTTGATATTTTCAAGACTAGCATAAGCTGTTGACAGTTTTATACAACTAATAAAGAAGATTAAAAAATAAACTGTAACTTTCTGTATTCTGAAATCCATTACAAAAAAAAAAAGACCCTCTTGTGTGGGAAATGTTAAATACTGCTTTGTCACAGGGTGCTGGAAATATGATAGAAAAGAACAACTTCCAGATATTTAAATGCCATTCAAAAGAACAAAAATCAGGGGCTGTTAATGTGGCTAGATCTTGAGATTCACATAATAGTTCCTGTAATTCATACTGACTGACAGTTGTGAGGAGAAATCAAAGGCTGACCAAAATACAATCTTTTGAAAAAAAATCACCAACAGGACTTCAAGACTGATCCCTCACATATCAACCTGATTTCTCCGAGGGGACTCCTTTCCAGCTAAATACTGAATTTAATTCTGTACATCACATTTCTTTGGAGAGATTTAGTACTTTAATTATATTTTTATGTGTCACAGAACTATAAACATAAATTATCTTTTTGTTTTATCTTTAAAGGAGATCTTAGAAAAAATAATAATGATTAAAGGTGTATGTGATTCTTCTTTGAGTCTTTTCATTGTTTGTGTGAAGGGGATAATAGTTCCCTGTATTTGTGTCTGAGGAACCCACTGGCCATACCTCCAGGAATGACTGAAAAGTCTAAAAGCCACTCAAGCAGCTGTTTTGCCTGCACAGATGACAGCAGTAGTTTTGACATTTTTCTTCTTTTTCCTGAAATGCTTTGAACTGAGCATTCATTTCTATATAATATAGATGTTACTTAGTGGCAGCATGAACTGGAGGAAAATCATTGAAAAAATTTTTTAATTTTTTAAAATGTTTTATTTATTTTTGAGAGAGAGAGACAGAGAGAGCATAAGTGGGAGTGAGAGAGAGGGAGACACAGAACACAAAGCAGGCCACAGGCTCCGAGCTGTGAGCACAGAGCCTGACGTGAAACTCGAACCCACAAACCGTGAGATCATGACCTGAGCCGAAGTTGGGCGCTTAACCGACTGAGCTATGCAGGCACCCCAAAAATATTTTTAAATTTTTAAAATAATGGAAACATGTGGCTCAGAACCAGAAAAACCTGATTTCAACTCAAATGTTGACATCAGTGGTATTGAAAAATAGGCGTAGTTAATATTCTAATAGAACTATCAATATTTCATGGATGGAGTGAGATATTTTAAAATCAATTGGTCTTTAAAAAAATGCCTATTATACCACATTAGTAGTTGTTTGTCCTACATTTGTACAGAGCTACTTGTAATAGTGAAGCTTGCTGAAAAGCTGTGCCACTCAAGGACCAACCTATTCCCAGCCTGCATCTGGCTTGCAGAGCATGCCAACAATGCTTAATATAATGGGTCACATCTGTCAGAGAGGATTATAAATTGTACCTGTGATACCCTGTAATTAGTAACCCTCAAATGGCTCCAGCTGCCATTTTCCTGCACATTTGTCTTGGTACCATTTTACAGGAAATACAACTCAGAAACAAAAGTATTTAGGTCCAAAGAACACTGTAGTGATACAGGAGGGTTTTCTTCTAATCTAAAAATACCTCTTTTCCTGTTGCTCTCACCAAGTTTAGCAGAGGGCCTTTCATCCAGAGACCAGTGTGGAATGTGCTTCAGCTTGTTGAGGAGAGATTTGGTTGTTGACTTTGTATCAGAGCAAAATTCACCCATGAGTCTTGTGAAGAGTAACTATGTCTGTTTTCTGTGTGTTAGGGTGATTTGAGAATGAATGTGAATCTGTAACTTAAGACTTCACACTGAGAAGCTGACCTTTTGCTTGCAAAGGAGCTTTGCTATCTGGTTGGCTCATGGGTACATCTGCAAATGCTGGCATGCTGGGCTGTTTGCAGATCAGAATTCATTACTTACTGAGACCTAAGGTGCAGTATGGAAAATGTAGGTTTTGAAAAAAAATTATTTCATTAGTTTGAGAGTTAGTACACTCTTTTCTGGATTTATTGCAGTGAATTTCTAGTGAAAATTCATCATCTCATAAATGGCTATCTACTAAGAATGAACTAAAATAAGACACCTCATACCATTCAATAGAAATTGCTGGATAATTTAACAAGTAAAATGTGAAAATTAAACTGAAATAACAAAAAGAAAATATATGTATTTATCATATTTATATATTCTTGTATAGCAACATCTTTCTAAGCAAAGGCATAAAATCGGGATGGAAAAGATTGAGTTAATGCTGCAAAAACAAACATATTAAGTCTCTTTGTAGCCTAAAAATTCATAATAAAAATTTTAGGAAAACAACAAATGGGAAAATATTTGCAGCAGATTGATCTACTTGAACAGTTCTTACAATCTAATTTCAGAAAGATAAAAACATAAATAGGAAAATGGACAAATGACATAAAAGTAATTCACAAAGGAAGAAACAAAAAATGGCCAATAAATAAAGAAATATTTACCTTCATTAGCAATCAAACAGATACAAACTAAATCCATGCATCACATTGGTAAATTAAAAAATTGATAAAACTTGTGTTGACAAAGTTTGAGGAAACAGCTTTTATATACTCAAGTCAGAATATAAATAGGTAAATCTCTTTATGGGGTAACAGGACAATATGTATCTATGTCCACAAAATATGCAATTCCACTTATAGGAAATTACCTTAAGGAAATAATTAGAGATGTGTATAAAACACTGATTATAAAAAATGTTCACTACACCACTGTTTTTAATGGTGGAAATTATAAGAAAAAGACAGTAGGAGATTGCTTAAAAAAATTAGGTATAAGACAGAAGATTGCTTAAATAAACTAGGTAACTCATAGATTGAGATATTATGTAGTTATATAAAATCATATTATAATTGAATATTTACTGACCTGGAAAAGTAACCACAATATGTGGTGTGTTTAAAAAACTAAAGTCAGGGTACCTGGTTGGCTCAGTTGGTTAGCATCTGACTCTTGATCTCAGCTCAGGTCTTGATTTGGGGGTTGTGAGTTCAAGCCCTGTTTTGAGACCCATGCTGGGCATGGAGCCTACTTAAAAAAATTAAAAAAAAAACAATTTATAAACACTAAATAAAAAGTAAGATACCATATTTTAAAATATCACACACATACAGACACACCCACACCCACACAATAGAGAGAGAAAGAGAGAGAGAGATTGAGACACATAGAGTTACAGACAAAGACATAGGACTAGAAGTAAATTCTCCAAAATAGTTATGTTGGGGTGATGATATTACATACATTTTTTCCTTTCCTGTGAGATGTATTATTTTTGAAATTAGGAATTGGAAATAATAAAATTATCTATGAAAGGAGATAAATGCTATAAAAAGACACACCAGCCCAGTCACAGGGAAGTGTTGTCCATGACTAGCTTTTAGGATAATGGGCCAAGATTGCCTTTGGAGGCCCATGCCATTTTTGTGCATCCTTCTTTCTTTAAGTCATCATGTCCTAAAAACTTCCTGATTTTTCAGTGTTTTTATTCACTCATCTATTCATCCATTCAACAGACATTGGTTGCATTTACCACCTGCCAGACTCAGTACTGTACCTGACAGATGCTCCATACTGTAAACGTTGCTTAGTTGTTTTCTTCTCTTTCCTTTACTTTTCTTTATTATTATTATTTTTTTTATTTTTGAGAGAGATAGAGAGACAGAGGGAGAGCACAAGTGGGGGAGAGGGGCAGAGGGAGGGGGAGAGAAAGAGAGAGAGACTGAGAGAGAGAGAAAGAGAGAGTCCTAAGCAGGCTCCATGATCAGCGCAGAGCCCAACATGGGGCTCAATCCCACCACTCTGGCATCATGACCTCACCCAGAATCAAGAGTTGGACACTCAACTGACTGAGCCACCCATGTGCCCACATCGCCTAGTTGTTTCTTATCTGCACTGATCAGTCTTGGGGGCTCTCTCTTAGACCCTGTTAGGTGACACACTAACACATCTTTCTAACAAGTCTCTCTGTGTTAACTGAGTGATACTAGTATGAAACTTAAACTTGAATGAGAACCTTAAATGCCTTAATCCAAAGAGTGAGTAATGTGAACATTGCAGGCAACTCTATATGGATATTCTTTCCAGATGATGCCACTCTGTTCTGCCCATGCATATTCTAACTGGACAGCATGTTTCCAACCATATTTACCCTATAGGGTCTGGGCTCCTTTTGTTGGGATCAATCCTTTGGCCTGATCCTCCATTATCAGGGGTGCTTCTGGATATTAGTAACGCATATCAATGCTTCTACTTTCTTTATCCTGAATTTCTTCCTTTGGCTTTCCTAATTGTTGCCTGATCTACCTTCCAGAATTTACATCCTTCTATTCCATGACCTGCCCTCTGGACTCTGGCTTCCACACTTGTTCTGATCCAAACATTTGCTCTAACTTTCCTCAGCACTGGTATAGATTTTCTATCACTGCTGTAACAAATTCCTACAAACTTTGTGGCTTAAAACAACACAAATTTATTATCTTAGAGTTCCAAAGGTCCAAAGTCCAAAATGAGTTTCACTGGGCTAAACTAAGGCTGCATTTTCTTCTGGAAGCTCTAGAGGAAAATCTGTTTCCATGCCTTTTTCAGTTTCTAGAGACCACCTTCATTTCTTGACTCATGGCCTTCCATCCTCAAAGCTAGCAACACTGCGTCTATCTGATCATTCCTCTGTACTCACATCTCCCACAGACCATAGCCAGAAAAGGTTCTCCACCTTTTTGGTTGAATTTTCATTCTCCAAAAGATAGACCCACATCCTAGTTATCCGAACATGTGGATTTTACAGGATATTATTGTTTGGAAAAGGATTATTTGAAGATATAACTAAAGATCTTGATATAAAAAATATCATCCTTGATTATCTGGCTGTGTTCTAAACCTAATAACAAGTGTCATTATAAGAGAAAAGCAGAGGGAAAATTTGAGGTAGAATTAAGAGAAGACACAGAGAAGAGGAGGAGGCAATGGGATCATAGAAGCAGAGATTGGAACAATGCAGCTACAAATTAAGGAATACTTGGAGCAGCTAGAACTTGGAAAAGATGAAAGGAAGAAGGAAGGAGTCTCGTCAGAGCTCCCAGAAGGAGTGGGTCCCTGCTGATACCTTGATTTCAGACTCACAGCATCCAGAACTATGAAAGAATAAATTGCTGTTGTTTTAAGCCACCCAGTTTGTGATAATTTGTTACAACAGCCACAGGAAACTAATACAGGACCCATGTGATGACACAGAGTTCTCCAGGATAATCAAGGATAATCTCCAAGTCTCAAAGTCTTTAACCTTAATCATATCTGCAAAATCATTTTTTTTCATGTAAGGTAATGCATTCACAGGTTCCAAGATTAGGACTTGAGCACTTTTAGGGGGCTATTATGCTCCCTACCATAGCACATACATAGACTGTTCATCCCTAAAACCATTCTTGACCATACCCTCCATGAACACAGCTACCTCTTAGGCTATTTTTTATATTTTGCTTCTATCCTTACTCAATTGTCTAGGATCTGTCTCCTTGGTGTTGATGTAAAATAATAGAAAACACATAAATGTAGAGTCAAGAAGACCTGTGTTTAAATTCTAGCTCTTTATTTATTCTCTGTGTATCCCTGAGCAAATTATTCAACTTCTATGACCTTGTTTCTTCATTCATAAAATGTGACTAGTCATATGCACACCATAAAGTCATCGTGAAGATGAAAGGAGTTAGCATTATGCTTGCCATAGTAGGCGTTCAATGAATGTTTCTCTGTTTTCGCTATTATTCTATAATCTATGAACCTGTGGCAATCTGTAGTCTTGAGATAGATGGTTTGGTAGAGAAGATGTTTTTGTATAGGAGTTTTCTAATTTTCCTTCAAATCCCACTGTGGAGATCTGATCATACATAAGGTTTCTAATCTGATCGTACATAAGTTTTCCCTTGATATCAATGCACTTTATTTTGAATTGTGATTATACCTACATGACACTAAAGTTCTAACTTGAAAAGGGAAAAATCCTACCAAGTTGGCTACTGGGAATAACGTAGCTATAATAACAAACAAATGTGTATTGTGTACGAACAATGTGTTAAATATTGTTGTAGTCACTAGGGAATGAGATTGACACAGTACTTATGCACATGGAATGGGGAAGACTGGCAAGTAACTAGGTGATTCTAATATAGTGTGACTGGTGACATGATGAGCACAAATACAGGGGTACATAGGGATAACACAGCAGAGAATAAAGGCTATAAAGGCTTCCTGGAGTAAGTAATGTCTAATTTAGGATCTGAAGGGTGAATAGAAGTTAGTTATGTAGACTCCCTTTTACTCTTTATGGAAAGGAAAGAGAGAAAAATTAAAAAATATATTTTAAATAAATTTAGTTGATTTAAACATTAATACTAGTAAAAAAAATGTTGGGTGTATAAAGATAGCCATTTTACTTATTTATTTATTTTAAATTTTAGATAGAGTTGCATTACTGTGATGAGAATAAATGGTCCCCTGACAGACTTCTTTCAGGTCATTTGGAGAAAAAGAGGGCTTTTATTACATTTTGCACACATACTCCAGAAGGCAGGCTGGCAGTTAGTAAACACATGAATGCTATACTGCAAATGTCCCTGAATATAAAGCTCTGATTTAGAGAAGAGCATGGATGTATTGTGGTAGTGTGGTCATGGTATGATGTTGGGTAGTCAGTGGTGCCAAATGTTTGGAAGACATAGTTTATGATTTCTAGGAATAATAATAGTGGCAAAAATATGTTATAAATTTATGATGTGCCAGATACTGTTCTAAGAACTTTTTTACATATTAACTTATCTAACCCTTTCAACAATCTGTGAGGTAGGTAATACTGTTATCCCTATTTTACATAAAAGAAAAGTGAGATTCAGGGGTTAAAACGTTGTCTAAAGTTAGACAGCCAGTGACAGAGCTGGGATCTGAGTTAAGACATTTTGATTTGAAAGCCTGTGCTCTTGGCCTCTATAGTAACTACTGCTCCTTTGGGTAAAGAGGGGTCTTGTGGAAATGTAGACATGGAAATTACATATATAAAGGGAAAACAGAAGCAAATGTCAACATGACCATATGGCTATGTATCCATTATGCACTAAGAGATTGGTTGAATGAACAGTCACTGAACCTGGAATTGCAATGAGGTAGGGGTTACTCGGTTAGGAAGATTTATAGAAAAAGAGATCTTAAGCAGTGTTTTGTTAAGAGAAGAATGTAGTTACAACAACTATTACTGGCTAACATTTTTTGAGTCCCTACTATGTACTAGTAAGTGCTTTACATATCTAATCCCATACTGAAAACAGCCTATGAGGTAGGTACTATTATATTTCCATTTCCCAATGTGGAAATGAAGACACAGAGAAGGTAATTTGCCCCAAATCTCACAACTTAGAAGGGAAAAGCCAGGATTTGCACCAAGTCAGTCTGACTCTTCCTTAAATATATTAAATTGCTCCAGTAATCCTTCTCTCTCTCTCGTACCAACAATTTTTCCCTCTTTTCTGAATTATTTCCATCAGCCTTTAAACATACTATAATCAGTTGCATTATCTTATTTTATTTTATTTTATTTTATTTTATTTTATTTTATTTTATAAGAGAGAGCAAGCAGGGGAAGGGCAGAGAGAGAGGGAGAGAGAGAATCCCAAGCAGGCTCCATACTCAGTGCAGAACTCAACTCGGGGCTCGATCCCACGACCCTAGGATTATGACCTGAGCTGAAATTAAGAGTCAGATGCTCAATTTACTGAGCTACCCAGATGCCCCAACTTGCATTATTTTAAAAGTCAATTTCTTTGTTCTTCTATAGCAAAAAATTTCTCAAACGAATGGTCTCTACTTACTATTTCCATTTGCTGTCCTCTCATTCTTTCCTGATATCATTCCAGTCAGACTCTCTCCCATACCATTTCACTGAAAACGCTTCTGTCAAGGTCACAAATGGCCTCATTTCTTTTTTTTTTTTTTTTTTAACGTTTATTTACTTTTGAGACAGGGAGAGGCAGAGCATGAACAGGGGAGGGGCAGAGAGAGAGGGAGACACAGAATCTGAAACAGGCTCCAGGCTCTGAGCTGTCAGCACAGAGCCCGACCTGGGGCTCAAACTCACGGACCGTGATATCATGACCTGAGCCGAAGTCGGACGCTTAACCGACCGCGCCACCCAGGCGCCCCAGAAATGGCCTCATTTCTAATGTAAAGGTCAATTCTCAGTTCACATCTTATTTGACCTTTTAGCACTGTTTTGTATAGCAGGTAATTCCCTTGGCTTCCAGGGCATCACACCTGGTTTTCTTCCTATCTCTGTGGCTGCTCCAGTTTCCTCCTGCTGGTTCTTGTTTATCTGCCCAACTTCTTAATGTCAGGGTCCTAGACTGCTTCTCAGTTCTATCCATAATCACTCCCTCAGTGATATCATCCTGTCTTGTGGCTTTAAATACCATGTACATGCTGTTGAATCCAAATTTATACCTACAGTCCAGATTTCTCTTCTAAATTCTATATTTGTATATCCAATTGCCTCTTTTCTATCTCCTCTTGCATATCTAATAGGAATCTGAAACTTAACATGTCCAAACTGAACTGCTGATATTTTCCTCATAATCTGATCCTCCCATTGTTTGGGTCATTTCAATTAATGGCCGTTGATTCTTCCAGTTTCTCAGTTCCTTAGCATCATCTCTGATTCTTCCCTTTTTCTCATCCTCCCAGCTCAGTCTAAAAGCCATCTTAATAGTTTATCCTTTAATTTTTATATAATTCGAATCTAACCACTTTTTACCATCATCTCTGCAATCAGCATGGTATGCCTAGATTATTATAATAGCCTATTAACTAAAATTCCTGATTCTACTCTTAATCTTCTAACCCAGAACAGCCTGAGTGATCCTATTAAGACCTAACTCAGATCATGTCACTTTTCTTATCAAAATCCTCCAATGGCTCATCTCATCTCACCTGAAGCAAAAACTAATATCTATATAGTGGTCTATGGCCCTACCCCAGTGGTTTGTAAACCATTACTACACATTAGGATCACAGAAAAAAACTGAAAAAGAAAATACCAGTGTGCAGGGCCCACTCCCAAATAAACTGAAGCCATACCTCCAGAAGGGATAATATGTGGTGTGGCCCAGGTATCTGCAGTTTTAAAAAAATTCCTCAACTTGTTCTGAGGCTCAGGAAGGGTTGAGAATCCCTGGCCTCATTACCTCTTGATCTTATCTTCTACTACTCACTATCTGACTTTCTCTATTCTGGTTACATTGGCTTTCTTGCTGGAAGAAGCCAGGCACACTCTTCCCCTGGGGTCTTGGCAATAGTTGTTTCCTCTGCCTAGTCCCACTTCCAGGCATGGCTTCCTCCCTCACCTTCTTCAGGTCTTTGCTCAAGTGCTGCCTTCATATTGAGGCCTTCCCTGGCCTTCCATTTAAGATACATTCACTTTTTCTGCTTTATTTTCATTTGTACAACTTGTCACATCTTACATACTACTGTCTTATTAGACGTATATCTCCCTCAGCCAGAATGTAGGCTCTGTGAGGGCAGAGATTCTCATCTGTTTGTTCATAACTGTATCCTCAGTGGTTGTGAATGCATAGTAGGCATTCAATAAATAAATTGATGAGTGATGAGTTATTTAATAAGACAACACACAATAAAATGAGGTTAGGGTACTAAAACAGTCAAATAAAATGAAGAACAGGAGAAAACCCATAGTTAAGTACTTAAATATATTTGCTGAGGGTGAAAATGTAACCATAAACTAAGTCTACATGCACACTAATAGGACTTGAGATTCATTCTACAGCTAGCCAGGGGTTCCTAAGCTTTTTGTTGTTGTTGTTCATGAAACTGTCAGTCTGGTAAAGCTTATGAAACTTTTCTCAGAGTAGTGTTTTTCAATGTGGGGTGCCTGGTTGGCTCAGTTTGTTACTTTGATTTTGGCTCTGGTCATGATCTCACAGTTCATGGATTCGAACCCCACACCAGGCTCTGTGCTAATGGTGTGGAGCCTGCTTCAGATTCTCTCTCTCCCACTATGCCCCTCCCCTGCTCGCTCTCTCTCTCCCTCAAAAAATAAAAAAAAATAAAAATTTTTAATGAACAAAATGAAATCCACGCAATTAAAATCCATACAATTATTTTGAAATACATTTAGTAATAGACTATGTACCCATATTTTTTTTTTCAACGTTTATTTATTTATTTTTTTTGGGACAGAGAGAGACAGAGCATGAACGGGGGAGGGGCAGAGAGAGAGGGAGACACAGAATCGGAAACAGGCTTCAGGCTCTGAGCCATCAGCCCAGAGCCTGACGCGGGGCTCGAACTCACGGACCGCGAGATCGTGACCTGGCTGAAGTCGGACGCTTAACCGACTGCGCCATAGGCGCCCCTACTATGTACGCATATTAACGTATCAAATGAGGAGTTGTTAAACTTTTTCTATAAAAGACTAGATAATAAATATTTTAGGTTTTTTGGGCCATACAGTCTGTTGAAACTACTCAACTCTGCCATTTGTAGCAGGGAGGTAACCACAGACAATACAGACATAAATTAGTATGACTGTCTTCCAAGAAAAATTTTATTTACAAAAACAGGCAGCAGGCATATTTTGCCAAATAATAAGACTATTGATGGGTCTGACAACTCATAATTTTGAAGTAGCAATGGGAATAAATATTATTTTGAGATATCTACAATACAATACAATAGTAATGTGATATAAAATGTCTGCAATTTGTTATTGGTAATAAACTCATAGTGCTAATATTAACTATGATTTGTACATTCATATTTGAAGGAAATGCTAAATTATAGTTAGAGGTTAGTGAAAATAAATATTTAAATTTTTTCCATTCAAATTCACAGGCCTTCTGAATTCTGTCTATGGATCCCAGTATAAGAACCCCTGAGCTAGGAGTCTTGATAAGGAGTTAAAAATACACCTGTTAACAATTCAATAAGCACTTAATTCAGAATGAATGGAAAGTCTTTTCTGAGTTGAGTAAGCTTGAAATAGACACAGATCCTAGCCATACACAGCTTTGTGGTGGTAGTATAGGATAATGACAAGAATTGATCTCCACAATATCCCATTTCCCCCAGTTAAGGGTGTCAGGAGCAGTTACTGAACAGAAATGAGCCTAGAGGGAAGCAAAGGGGGCTGATTATAATTGCTTAAATTTACTTATTTTGGAGAGAGAGAGAGAGAGCAAGCAGGGGAGGGGCAGAGAGAGAGGGAGACACAGAATCCGAAGCAGGCTCCAGGCTCTGAGCTGTCAGCACAGAACCAGGTGCGGGGCTCAAACTCACGGAACGAGAGATCATGACCTGAGCCAAAGTCGGATGCTCAACCGACTGAGCGACTCAGGTGCCCCTGATTATAATTGTTTAGAGCACAGAAAAGGAATGGGCATGCTGGGACCTCCTGGCAATCTTAAAATTCCAAGGAAGTTGCACACACTTATTGTATTGCCAAGACTTGAAGGCTTCAATGAGGCTGGTTCTGTTGTATACATACATATAATGAAAATGAAAAGGAATATTGTTAAGGGAAACAGTGGAACGCCCATTACCTTGTCTAGGAAATGGTGGATCTCTTTCATATGATTCACACATTACTCAAAAACCTCCAACTTCTTAGAATTCCTAACAAAAACTCTAAATATCCAAGTAATAACTTTCAAACACCACAATTTTCATTAATACTGCCTCATACCCAATTCTGCTTTATAGCACGGTTCCAATGTAATTATAAATACTACTTTGATTAGGTCAGAGAATCTAGGTGGATTTCTAACCAGGTCCAAGTAAGAGCTTTCTCAGGACCCAGAAACTTATTGTCCCTTTAAAGTGGTACTTTCAAAAAAGAAAGAAGCTTGGAATTAGAATTTATGGCAATAATAGAAAAATTGTAGGTACTTTTGATGGAGGAGTTTAAAGTGAATGTAACACCGCATATATTGACTTCATATTTCAGTGCACATCCAGATTTATTGATTAGAGAAGGACTGACTGACTCAAGCCAAGATTGATTTGATAGAAATCACAGACCACTTATTTATCATGTGGAGAAAATTTACAAATCTACCTAGGCATAGGAGTATTACTTTATTGACTCTGAATTAAGTCTTGGCTGAATGTCAAGTTTTCACCTGCAGCATCTGGACCCTTTTCAGGACAATTCTTGTTTGAATTTGAGCAAGGAACTATGAAAATGTTTGTTTATTTGTTTTAGTTTAAATGCCCAGAAGTACTTTGAAAAATCAAAATATGGTAAAATATTGTTAACTGGTGTTTGTGGCGATACTAAGAGTGTTGGCTGAATGAATTTTTCCTTCATACTATTTATAAAGAAGTGAAGAATAATGTTGACAATAGCACAAAGTTTCAAGAACTATAGAAGTATTCATAAATAAATATTAGTGTAACAATTAGAAGTCTCTACTTAAAAATATAGGATGTTAAAATAAGTAGTCTAACCGTTCAAAGGCAGTCTCCTAAGGAATTCTACTTAGAAGTACTTGGTTAGGTTAGCACTACCTTAGCTAACATATAGGAAGTACTTAGAATTTACTGGGATCATGGTATATACTTTTATCAGTGACCTTCTAATTTTTTAATGTTTATTTATTTTTGAGAGAGAGACAGAGAGAGCACGAGTGGGAGAAGGGCAGGGAGAGAGGGAGACACAGAATCCAAAGCAGGGTCCCGGCTCTGAGCTGTCAGCACAGAACCCAACATGGGGCTCAAACTCACGAACCATGAGATCATGACCTGAGCCAAAGTTGGATGCTTAACCAATTGAGCCACCCAGGCGCCCCCATCAGTGATCTTTTAAAACCTTTATAGGAACTCCATTAAGTAGTTATTGTATATTCCCATTTTATATTTGAAAAAATTGAGGTTCAGAGAGGCTAAGTGACTTGCCAGAAGTCCCATAGCTGGTACGCGGAACTGGGATTAAAAATGACACTTCCTGACTCCAAAGTCTATGTTCTTAACTTCTACACCCTACTACCCCTTGCTTGAAAGCAAAAAACTTTATGTTAAAATATCAACTCAGATATTTTCTTAATTATGAATGAACTCACCCAAATATTTTGAATCACAGGAATTTTACCCTAAATTTGATGGTTTTCCAATTTGGGGGTTTCTTGAGTGAATTAATTTTCCCTCACAGTGAGGAAGAGGTAGGGAGAATAGAGGAGAGAAGGAGTAAATCAAAAGTATTTCACTGAAAATCCTAATTTTTGTGTCTTTCAGTAATTCATCACTCAGGGCACTGACTTCTAAGTACACGCCAAGTGGCATTAGAGTTTGGAAGACAAGAGGTTAAACCAGTTTGTTACTGGTTATTTCCCTTCACCACAACAACTGTATTGCAAGGGAAATAGCTGCTCATAAGTGTTAAGGGCCTTATTACCGTTCAAATGCCCTTTTAATACTCTTTATGTGTGCAAAGGCACATTACAAATGAAATACAGGGGAGGAATAATTCAAACTCCTAGGATGGTGGCATTTTGTAAACCTTGAAGCCACAGTACAAATCTCTCTCAAACCTCTGGAAATCTGTCTTCATAGCATAGAGTAGGTGGGAAGGGGCTTGCAAATCCTTTTCAACCTGACAGCTCAAAAACCTAACTTGTTTTCTGATTCCTCAGCCGTGACAGGTCTTGGTGTATTTTTCACTTCAGAAGCTAAGGACTTTTGCTAGAATATGGGGGTCCAAGTACCCAGGCTTTAATGTAAATTCTGGGCAGGGGAGACAAAGGAAAGAAGAAAATGAATTATATGTCAGGCTGCTTCTGGTGTTTTTGTATGAAAAGTATTTGTTGATAAGCATCATGGTTTAGGAATTCCTGTGCCTTTAGACACAGTATCCTCTGAAATTTCTCAACATGTATCTTACTTGCCATTTGTACAAGTCCATTGCTCCACTCAGCCAACCCTTTCTTAACCCTTTCCCTTCAAGGAAGTCTATCTCCATACAATTTGAGGTGACATATAGCCTGTCTGCCCCAAATATTACTCTTACCATTTTCCCAGTGAGCCTGAAATTTCCACCTTAATGTTTCTTTACTTGGTTAATTTTCCACTTATTACATACATCCATCCATCAAATCTATCAAAAAAATTCTTATTGTCTGCTCTGTGCTAGGCACTCTGCTGGGTTCTGGGAATTCACTGTTGATTAAAGCAGACATAGTTACTGCCCTTGAGTGTACAGCCTACTGGGAGAGATAGACAATAAGTAAGTAAAGGAATGAAGCAATTCACTTCATATTGCTCTAAATGCTATGATGAATATGAACACAGCAAGGAACAATGATAGAAGATACCAGAAAGAGAACTACTTAGCATGCTCAGGGGTCAGTTCAGTTGAGAAATAAGACCTTCCTCTAGAGGGAACTCCATTTAAAATATAAATACATTGTGTAGCAGGCATAATGCACTAAACTCACTAGAATGGTTATATCAATGGAGGATAGAACTCTGAGGGTGTGGGTCTCAGAACAGGTAAGTTTCTTTTGGTGGCATATGGGTCAGGGAGAGAAGTAGACTAACTGAACCCCTTGTGTGTGCTTAGCTTTGTACCAGGTGCTATTGTTTAAAAGGTGGTTCTCTTTTCATTCCAGTTGCAACACTAAGAGGTGGTTAATAAATCAATTCTAGGGATAGGAAAACAGGTTCTGAGAGGTTAAGCAACTTGACCAAGGTCACAAGGTTAGTTGTTAACAGAGCCTAGTAATAGGAAGGCTGGGCGTTGTGGGGAAATTGGGTAAAATCTCAGGCTTAACAAAAGAGAAACAGAAGGAAAAAAAAAGGAAAAACAGATACGGTGTCATCGACCAACAATGAATTAAAAGGCTTGGTCCTGTCTTTAAATTGCTTACAATTCACCCAGAGAAAGATGATGAGCTTTTGAGAGAGGACAGGAAAATATAATAAGAAACACTGTTAGTCAAGTCCAAACTGTGTGTTATTCCTGAGGAAGATAAACAAGGGGCATAAATGGGAGAAGTCAAGATACTTGGAAAAGGCTATTGGGAGGAGGTTGTCAAAGCCAGCTAAATGGAGACTTCTTTTAAATATAGTGCTTGCTTCCCTTTGCTTAGATATAGTGGTTTTAGATTTCAAGCAAGTTAGGTACAAAACAGTGATTACTGAACTGTCTGTAGAAGGTCAACAGACACATTAAAATCATTGAGTTATGAATCACTGAAGGCTATATGGGTCCAAACAACATCCCAGCTGTGGGTACTATTTCAGGTCAAAATACATAATACAAATTGTACCCAGCTCCACTTCCTGTCACTAAAATGTGACAGTGATTAAATGCAAAATGCAAATATTACAGTATGTAAGTACAAATTTAAAACAATAATGGCCTCTTGTCAGACAATATGGAAAGGCGAAGTTGCATGGAATTTGTTATTATACTTGCAAATGCAGCAATATTTACAATGGGTTGACAAAGTGCTGCATAACCCAGTACAGGGCAAGGGAAGGATTATGGAAAGCAGGAATGGAAATCTGTGAGCACAGAAGAACACTGACTTTAAGGAATCACAAAGGAAGGCATGAAAAGGGAGGAATAGTTTCAAGGGCAGTATTGCTTGAACATTTCTGAGTAGCCCCCATGTTTCCATTTTCTTTCATGAATCAAGATAAAGGCCAAATTATCAAGTCATTGAAGTTTGCTTCTGGACTAATATCCCCAACCTCAACTCTAATCTCTTAATTTTCTTGCACTTTTTTGAGCTCTTATCATTCTAATTGGGGCCAGAAACCAGGTCTCTGTGTTGTTCACCACTATATCTCTAGCATTTAACAGTGCCTGGCACATAGTGGGTGCTCAATAAATATTTGGTATTTGAATGAATAGTTGTCCTCATGGCTGTCTTGAAAGTTCTCATGGGTTTCCTACCCTACTGAGGAATGCCTCTAGGCTCTCTGCATGTCTCCTTGCCTAATGATTGTCACTAAAACCTCCTTATTTTATATTTTATTCCCTCAGGGATTCTCAAAAGAGGGATTTTAACCAATAAGATTAATAGTTTCCATCACTACATTAATCCAGTTCCAGCCAGAAAAAAGAAAACTAATCCAAGTGGTTGAAACAGAGGGGATTATATACAGAGAACTGGTTACACAGATGATGGAGTACATATAAGGGCAGTCTTATCTCCCAGATTAAGAATATGTTGAAAGTGGCTTTTTAATAGACAATTCTGTTATAAGCTCACATGATCTAAAGCTTGGACAGAATCTTAAATGTCATTCAACTCAAACTCATCAGATGGCTGTTGTGTCATAGTTGTCTCTATTGCCTACCTACTGCAATATCTCTTCTCCTTTTTCTCCTTAGGTATAGAATGCTAATTTTCAGATGGATACCTTTCATCCAGAATAAAAGATTCTATTTTCCTGCATGCCTTGCAGCTAGCCAAGGCCATGAGACTTTTAGGCAGTGATATGTAAGCAAAAGTTTAATGTGGGACTTTCAAGAAGGCTTCTAAAATGGAGTTGGCACATTTAAGGACGGGGGGGTGTCCCTTTTTGTTTTTGTGAATTTCCTCCTTCTTCAGGCCTACACTGAGGATATGATGGTTGGAACTCCAAGAGACCATGATGAATCCATGAGGGTAAAAGACAAATGATAGGATGATACAATAGAAGGATGGGAATCTAGGTCTGTGATGATACCATGGAGTTAACCCTGCAGCTTTGGACTGTTTACCTCCAAACATCTTTCTCATGAGAAGGAAATACTCTTCTATATTATTCAAAACCATGCCTTATTTTCTGATTTTTTTTTTTTGCTTTCTTTATGTTATATACACCTGATACAACCTGAACTGATTAAGCTATATTGTTTAATTGCATCTGGAACAAGTGGTCATTTAACTTTGACTTGAATACTTCCAGTGTGGAGAACTTACTAACCTTTGAAGTGGTCTGTCCATTTTGGGACAGCTATTACTATTAGGAACTTTTTTATTGAGCACAAATTTGTATTAATGTAGAGTCCACCTATCGGTTCTAGAACAGCTTTGGAGGTCACAACTTTCTTGTCCTTTTTTCATTTGTCAGATGTTTTAAGAAGTGCTCATGTTCCTTTGAGTTGGCTCATCTTCAGGACAAATATCTCTAATTCTTTCAATTAGCCCTCACAAGACATGGTTTTTTTCATTTCAGAAAACTTAACCTATGGGGCGCCTGGGTGGCTCAGTCAGTTAAGCCTCTGACTTCGGCTGGGTCATGATCTCACGGTTCACAGGTTTGAGCCCTGTGTTGGGCTCTGTGCTGACAGCTCAGAGTATGGAGCCTGCTTTAGATTCTGCATCTCCCTCTCTCTCTGCCCCTCCCCTGTTCATGCTGTGTGTGTGTGTCTCTTTCTCAAAATAAATAAAAACATTAAAAATAAATAAATAAGTAAATAAACAAACAAACTTAACCTAGCTTTATGTATATGTTCACTCAACAATGCTTGTGGAATAGAGCTCCAGGCTATAAGATTCAGTTGTGTTGACTACAGTCCTATTTATTTAATAGATTCAATTGAATTTAAAAAAAGGTACTTTTTACTTGCTCTGCACCAAATTAATAGCCTGCAGTTTACATAATGGACCTGCCTGTTCTTGGTGGGCTAAAATCTGGGTTAAAACAAACATGATCATTTAATCCTACACTATATTATAATCAGTGTGTGCAGCAAAAGACTTAAAGTTTTAATTCATTATTAACCACACTGTGCACAAACCAGCTTCTCCTTTTACGTAGTAAGAGGCAACATTCCAGAGTCATTAGCTGTTGCTTAATCTGATTAAACAAAGCTGCCTTCTTAAATGTTTTCTGTGGAAGTAGCCAATTCAGACTGTCAGGTTCTCATCTCCAGGACTGTTTAACAGTTATCAATCACTTCTAAAGGGAACATACTCTAGTAGTCTACTCAGAAATGATGTTCTATATGCATTTAAATAACTTTACAGATTTCAAAATGTTTGTCTAAGAGTTTTGTTTGTCCCCCTACCACCCCCAATAAAACAACACTGGCAAAAGTAATTGAGTCTTACCTGTCAAATTCAGTAAACTAATATTTTTTATTATTTCATCTGACATCTCTGTGGTATTCAACATTGTTGACTAATACATTTTCAAAATTCGCTCTTCTCTCAGTTGCTGACACCACACCCCTACCGATTCTTCTTCTTTGTGTCCATTCCTTAGTCTTCCTCTGATCACCCCTTAATTGTTGCTGTTCTCCGGAGCCCTGACCATAATCCTCTGTGTTCCTTACTTTATACCTGTTCCCTGGGCAATCCCATATGCTTCTGCAGTATCGGTGTAGACTGATGACTTTAATGTCTGTATCTCCAGTTCTAACCTTTCTTTTTTGAGCTCCAAACCAATATTCAGCTGACAACAGGGGCAGCATTACCTTGGTGACTTAGAGGCACCATAAACCATATATTCTCAAAACTCATCACCTTCCCCTCCAACTCAGATACTCAAGAAAAAATCTGAGAATAAGCTCTTTCTTACTTTTCTATAGTTATTCCTCCCAACAACCATGTCATGTAAGTATTATTATCCTTATCTATCATCTATCTATCATCTATCTATCTATCTATCCCCATTTAGATATGTGAAAACTGAGGCTCAGAGTAGTTAAGCAGTGTGCCCACAAGTTCCTCAGCTACTACATGGCAGATTCTAATGCATTTCAGTCTGATTCTGGAGTTGGAACTCTCAAACAACTATGTTAAATTCCCCTTATTAGCAGATTCTGTTATAGGATATTTTGTCTTCATATTGAAAATTAGAGAACAGGACCCTGAGGAAAGGAACACTTAAGAGAAATGGGTTATTGGTGTTCCTGGGTGAGCATCTGGCTCCTGATTTCAGCTCAAGTCATGATCTCATGGTTCGTGAGACTGAGCTCCACATCAGGCTCTATGCTGACAGTATGGAGCCTGCTTGGAATTCTCTCTCTCTCTCTCTCTCTCTCTCTCTCTCTCTCTCCTCTACCCCTCCCCTGCTCATGTGTGCATGTGTGCACTCTCCCTCTCTCTCAAAATAAATAAACAATTAAAAAAAGAGAGAAAAGAGTTATTGAGGTGAGTAGTTAGGAGGAAAGGTAAGATCCCGGAGTATCCTGGTAGAAACAGAAGCTCAAGAAGGGTAGGTAGCAAATGGGAGTAGAGGGAAACAGTGAATAGAACCAGGGCAGCAGGGCAGGAAAGTCCTGAGGTCAAAATTATCTTCCTTAAGGTATTGTGGTGAGACAACTGACCTTACTCAGTTTCAGTCCTGCCTGGAGGTCAATACTTTCTGGGTAGGAAAGGAAAAACATTTTGGTAATCCCAAACTTGGATTCCCATATAACCTGTTCTGAATTCAAAGGCCTATTGATTGATATACACAACTAGTAAACATGATGAATAGTTGTTGGATATACTAAACGGCAATTAATTTGGAACAGAACCAAAGGTACACTTTTTGTAGCAAGTTCTGCCATAAAACTTATAAGCAAATTGAGAGAGTAAAATAATTATTCTCCAAATATTGTTTTCAACTCATTTTGGTTAAGCCTCTTTCTATTGCTGTCATTTTTATTCTTTCCTCTCCATCTTTCTTTCACCATTTTTTCCTTCAGGATTTAAAGTGAGCATTCCTGTTAGGAATGGAACTCATATTCAGTACGTGAAAGGCATTGGGATAGCAAATTTCTTTAATCTCTCAATATTCTATGAGTACCTCTTGCTTGACTAAATTTCTGTATTCCAACAGTGTTGATTGTAAGACAAATCCTATTTACTATTACCTCACATTAGAACACTGGAGATGTGTTCCCATGAGCAACTCTTCCCCCTTGCCAAATGAAATGTGTTACAAATACTGAGTTATCTGTCAAGAAGAATTTCTTATTCCCATGATTATTTCAGGGGGGTATTGTTTGGGGTCTCTTTTCTGCCATAGGTCCATTGTTCATTTTATCCTTCTTTAGGAAAAAGATTTATCCTAAGCCTTATTTGAGCATACATCTTGACTCTTTCTATGGATCTAAATACCATCTAGGAAGTATAGGTGTGATGCTATATCTCATCACTAAGTACTATGTTTTAACACAAGGTATTCATTCCAGCATGAAAATTCCTTATGTTACATTCACAGATACTTGAAAAAGTAAATGACCTTTAAAAATTCAATTATCCATATTAGATTTCAGGTAAAGTGAATTTATTTAGAACAAGATATCATTTTAGTTAAAGCTCAGGTTTCTATCACCCCCTTCTAACAACATTGTCAAAATGCTTTCGTGTGGCTTAGGGTTTCATGTATAAAAAGTTAGAAAAAAGCCAAATACTTAGTCCCCATTTGCTACTGATTTCTTTTTGAGATGACTGCGGCCATAGGGGGCTTCACGAATTGATAAAACATAGAACTGAGGATTTCTTTCTTGTGTTTCAGTTTCTGAATGTCATATTTGTTATCCTCAGACAAGCTACACAGCCTCTGGGTTGTTACATTGAAAACAATAATCTATCATTATCCTATTTCCTCATAGTATTGTTAAAAAACAAAATTAAACTGAGTAAATTTGAAGATCTAGTTGGCTTTATTAAATCGTTCCTGAATCAAGCAGCATCCCTTCTAGCAAGTAGAGAGATCCTCTAAGGAGTCTGTCCAAAAATAGCAGGTTTTTAAGGAAGGAGGGTAGGACAAGGACGTTATTAGAGAAAGAAAAGAAAGGATTTTCTGGCCAGATCACCTTTCCTTAGGGGGAAAGGCAGAGGGTTTTATCATGCATATTACATCATCCTCCTTTGGGGGGTGGGGATGGAGGGCCCTGGTGCAGATTACCACAGTAGTGCTGACCAGAAAATTTCTGACTAACCTGTTAAAACTACATTTCTGGGAGAGATTGAAACTGCAAAATAGATTAGGTGTTAAATCCTGGTTTGGCAATTTGGCATAGCATAAGTGCTCCATCTTGGGCCTGTGTGTGTGTGTGTGTGTGTGTGTGTGTGAGTGTGTGTGTGTTTTAACAGTCTTATGTGAATTTATGGATTAATGATCAGAAAATCTTTTGAGATTCATGGATGAATCTGGCTGCTAAAGCTGTCTCAGGCATTCAACTAGTTTATGATATAACCAGTTTATGCATTCTGAATGTTCATATCCTTTCTCTGAATTATTTTGTTCCTTTCTCATGTTTTTATAAAAATTTAAAACCTTCCTCATTGAATCATATCAGTATTCCCTATAGCCTAAGATTCTACCTTCAACTCTGGCAGGAAGAGAAATTTTGGTGGGAAGATAGATATGTTTGCTTTTCATGACATCAATCTTAAAAGTTTAGGAACACTCCCTAAAAATCCTAACTACTCCCCAATTCATTAAGGATCTGTCATACATAAATGTATGTATTAAATACTTAATATCATTATTAAGTATTTTATATTTGGACCACTGTATTTTCCTACATGCTGATAAACAAGTAATCTGACTAATCTTTATACATTGAATTGCTTGATTTATTAACAGAATAAGTTGGGTGTTTGGTATTTTATAGCTGCAGCCAAAGGCACACAAAATAAACAAACTGAATAGGGAAAACATTTGTGACAGTTAGGCCTAAGGGCACTGTCAAGCTCTCCTGCCATTCAAGATCCCTTTTCAGGGAAACCAAAGGGCATGACAGGACCAATTGTCAAATCAGGCTAGCATCAAATATCAGTAACCAAAGAAAAATGTAGGGACTGATGGCAGACCTGGGTGAGGAACTAAGTACCAGGTGGTATTGTAATGCCCCCCAATTTCGAATCCGAGAGACCACCAAGGAGCAGATGCCGATGCAAACGCACGAGGGTTCATTTGCAAGCTCGAGCTTGGGCCCAAGTATACCTGACACAGCAGAGCAGGGACTTGGACCCCTAGATTAAGAGGCGTAGCATTTTTATAGGGGCCAGTGGCCAATGAGATTGTAACACACACAGAAAGTTGCATAGTCATGTCAGTCCACACGCAGGTGGCCAATTGAATTACAATTTACCCTATAGTAACTGTTTGAACTAGCCTATCACTCTGGTCAGAATTGGCGCGCAAGTTTGGCGGGCAAAAGGCTGGGTTTAAGAATTGGCGCGCAAGTTTGGCGGGCAAAAGGCGGGGTTTACATTCTTTGGTGGTTAGGGGTTCCTCATTCTTATATGAGCCGGTTTCCAGTAAGGGTGTGCTCAGCGGCTTGACTAGGGTGGGGGAATGTCTTAAGCAATAAGTAGGTCATGTGAGGGTTATACATGAGATGGTGGGTGTAGCACAAAATGGAGTTAGTCTTGCTCTGCTTGTCCAGAGGTAGGGGATTTTTGTTAAATTCCTTGGGTCCCACAGTATTAGACATATATGTGAGTTTAAATGACCTCTCTAACCATACCACATGTAAACTGGACGGTCATTTAATTTCAAGATAAGAGTTAAGATAGTGTTGCAGGATTCTTTTACCTCAGTACCCGGTATTCTTTGTCTCTAAGCTTCGAAGAATGAAGAGGTGGGCACAGAATAAAAGGAGCAGCAGGCAAAAGTTTATTAGAATATAAGATTAGAAAGTAAGAATATTATGAAAGCTCTCTTTACAGAGAGGGGGCATTTGAGTGTCATCCTTGCATAGAGGCCATGCTAATCTTCTCTGTATCCCCCCAATTTTTAGTATATGTGCTGCCGAAGGGAGCAGAGAGACGGGACATTTGAAAGTGAATGCCCACGACTGTAGGCAAGGGACTTTCTTTTATAAGGATTTGGTCTTGGGAGGGGTGGGCCCTTCCCTTCCCCCTCATTCCTTCTCAGATTCTACCCTTATTGGCCTGATAACTCTATGTGCTGGGTTGTCCATTCCTGATTGGCTCGATTCCATTGTGTGACGAGTCAGACTATGGTCATACTGGCCCTCATATATCATAAGTTTTATGGTTTACTTATTTTAGTTAGATATTTTGATTGTTAAATTCCTGAGGGGAACCTGAGGGGGAGTAGGTAGTGTCCCTTACATTCTTAAGAGGAACCTTAAGACTGAAGGAGTTTACTCAAGCCAGACATTTCCAGAAGAAATGTCTTAAAATGTGTTTTTCCCCACCCAGACACCTTTAAAAGCCTAAGCATCTCCCTTTTTGCCTATTTTATCCCATCTTTCTCTATCATAATAGGAAACTCCCGTGGTCTGGGCCATATGCTTCCAGATGATTTAGTTAGACAAAATCACTCATTTAAATTGGGTGAAGAGGGAAGGAGGGGATATTAATAGAAGTGTAAAATCCCAAACTAGCAAAGAAATGGAACTAGCTAATCATTATTAACCAGACTTCATATGGAGTATTAGATTTCTTTTGGAAACTGATGGGGAAATGGTGGGGTTCAGAGCGAATGGTAAAGAAAGAATTCTTGAGATGTCTTTGGTGCAGAAGATGGTTTTATTAAAGCATGGGGGCAGGACCTTTGGGCAGAAAGAGCTGCATTGGAGTTGTGAGGGTGACTGATTATATACTTTCAATTTGGGAGAGGGTTAGAGATAGTGTCTCAAAGGAATTTTGGAAGCAAGATTTCTAGGACCTTGAGGGGGCTAGCTATTGTTAGGAAAAAGTCATTTATTACTATCTAGTAAAACCTTAGTCATAACACCCTTTAGATATATATCAGTGGGCCATATGCTTAGAGGATGATTGCTAACATATACCTTTGGGGGGGGGTGGTAGAAATAAAGGAAGTTTCCAAAGGAATGTTTTATGTTAAAGGAGGCTTATAGGATCCTGGAAGTTGGGATAATGTTAAACTAAGGTTGCCTTTTGCCCTTAGCAAAGTATTAACATTGAGGCAGTTGAATTCCTAGAAGGTCACACTGCTTGTCTTAAGGACTGGTCAATGGACTGTAAATTGTAAGGAAATTTAATGTTTTTATTTTGCCTTTGTTCCCCACATCAGAAATCATCCTTTAAAGAGATATGATCAGGGCGCCTGGGTGACTCAGTTGGTTAAGTGTCCGACTTCAGCTCAGGTCATAATCTCACAGTTTGTGAGTTCAAGCCCTGCATCGGGCTCTGTGCTGACAGCTCAGAGCCTGGAGCCTGTTTCAGATTGTGTGTCTTCCTCTCTCTCTCTCTCAAAAATAAACATCAATATTTTTTAAAATAATTATAAATTTCAAAATAAATTAATAAATTATATGACTTCCTCAAATTCCATGTGGTTCTGGAAACCCACACATCCAGAGCCAAAGTGACTGTCATTAGCAATCTCTGCTAACCAAGGGCTGGCCTCTTCGGGTACTTCCTTGGAGTGTGTTTCAATATGACAGGGACTGCAAATTTTTCGGGTGTAAACTACAGTTCTCCAAAAGGGAACTGAGTAGACAAATTATGCAACGTGGGGCATGTAAGGGCCCATCCAGCCCTGATTGTGTGTGGGCACCTGGGTGGCTCAGTCGGTTGACCATCTGACTTCGGCTCAGGCCATGATCTCATGGTTCATGAGTTTGAGCCCCGCTTTGGTCTCTGTGCTGACAGCTCAGAGCCTGAAGCCTGCTTCTGATTCTGTGTGTGTCTTTCTCTGCTCCTTCCCAGCTTGCACTCTCTCAGAAATAAATAAACATTAAACTTTTTTTTTTTTAAATAAAGGGATATGATCAGACTGGTGCCCTTTCAGAAGAGGATTACCAGGGGCTCCTGGGTGGCTTAGTTGGTTAAGCTTCTGACTCTTGATTTTGGCTCAGGTCATGATCTCACCATTCCTGAGATTGAGCCCTTTTGTGGGACTCTGAGTTGACAGTGGGGAGCCTGCTTGAGATTCTCTCTCTCCCTCTCTTGTTGCCCTCTCCTCTCTACTTTCTCTTCCTCTCTCTCTCTCTCTCAAAATAAATAAATAAACTTAAAAAAAAATAAAGAGGATTACCAGTGCGATGAAGGGATTGCAAGCCACGACATAGGGAACCCAGGATACTGAATTTGGAGTGAAATGCAAACTGGGCAGCCGCTCTGGAAAACAGTGTAGAGGTTCCACAAAAATTAAAAATAGAACTGCCTATGACACAGCAATAACACTGTTAGGAATGTACCCAAGGGATACAGGAGTGCTGATGCATAGGGGCACATGTACCCCAATGTTTATAGCAGAACTTTCAACAATAGCCAAATTGTGGCAAAAGCCTGAATGTCCATCAACTGAAGAATGGATAAAGAAGATGTGGTTTATATATACAATGGAATACTACTTAGCAAAGAGAAAGAATGAAATCATGCCATTTGCAGCAATGTGGATGGAACTGCAGGGTATTATGCTAAGTGAAATAAGTCAGGCAGAGAAAGGCAGGTACCATATGTTTTCACTCATATGTGGATATTGAGAAACTTAACAGGAAGACCATGGGGTCAGGGGGAAGGGGGAAAAAGTTACAGAGAGGGAGGGAGGCAAACCATAAGAGACAGTTAAGGACTGAGAACAAACTTAGGGTTGATGGGGGTTGGGGGACAGGGGAAAGTGGATGATGGGCATTGAGGAGGGCACTTGTTGGGATGAGCACTGGGTGTTGTATGGAAGTCAATTTGACAATAAATTATATTTAAAAAAAATACAACATACAGTAAAAAAAAAAAAAACGAGTGAAGAAATGTTTAGGGAGGGCTCCTTCATTCCCAAGGCATTAAATTTGTTCTGTGTGGCTACTTATGACAAATCTAAGAGCAGATTTCAGTTCAATATCAACTGGAAGCTGTCCTAACAAGAAAGGGAAGCCTTGATAGTGTTTCCTATTTTTGTTGGTCTTCAAGTACATAGATATAGGGCAGGAAGGGGATGAGAGGATTCCTGAAGTGTATGAATGTTAGGATCAAGTTAGTTGTTGGTAGAGTATTGGATCTGTATGACTAGTTAATAAAGATTTAAAAAAAAATTGAAAGTACCAATCAATATAGATCTCTAACTTTTAATTTTTTTAACCAAGTGAGGCCTTATGAGGTTTTTGGGATAACATATTTTAGCAATGGATAATACTTTTATTCTCTTCTTGAGTGAAACCCACTGAAAATTGGAGCCAGGTTGCCTGAGTCTGAATATAGACTGTGCCACTTACCAGCTGAATGACCTTAGGAAAATTCCTTTAAATTTTTGTGCCTTAGTTTTCTCATCTGTAAAATGGGATAATAATACCTACCTCAAGTGTAAAGCATGTGAACCGTGCCTTGTTCATAATAAGCGTTCCATAAGTGTTACCTATTGGCTCTTAATTGAGATATAGGTATAGGAGTCAGCTGGAAGATAAAGGATCACTGCTAGCACTGATAAAGCAGAAACAGAGATTGTAGCTTTAGATCCGCAGCCAAGTGGGTATGCTAATACATTATCCCTGTTCAGCTTCCCCACCTGGTCATTGTCCCAGCTGAGCAACCATAGATCTTCTCTGTAGGAGTTAGTACCTTTCCTGTTTGGCACAGAATGTGAACATATATGAACAAGATGGCTCCAGAAAGTGAGAAACTCAGAAGGGGCCAAGTAGAAGATGCTCAGTTCCTTCTTTCAAACTTATTAAATCAAATAATTCACTTCTCCTCCCATGAGAGGAGTAAATGAGGGATAAAAGAGGAGTATTATTTGAGTGGAGCCCTCTCCCCATGGATATCTAAGACAAGAAATGAAGGTTCACCCTCTAATGAGGACGCTAAGGAAAAAAACAACTACCATTTCAAACACCATCATGTCATATCCCCAAAATAGAATAAAGCAAAGTTTTTTATAGCCTTCTACCACATTGCCCTTATTTTTCACAGACCTGAAAAATTTCATTAGGATTTGGCACTAGTCCCTGGACAAGCCTTTGGGAGCCACTAAACTAGATGACTTTTAAGATACTTCTAACCATGAGATGTTATAATTCTATGATAGAATTGCATTTGTACCTGGACTGCAGAAGAGAACCAAGGGACTAAACCTGGGTCGGGGACAGGCAGATCCTGAAAATGTGTTTGTGAAAGGGTTGGTAGAGCAGGGCATTTTTCTCCTTGGAATCCTTAATCATATTTCTGTACTATCAATACGAAGAAGAATTTATCTAAAAGGCCAGAGGCTTATTGTGAGAAGATCTTGATGTTGAACCTCTGTGCCCAAGTTTGGGCTTTGGGATTTTTCATTGCCAGCCTATGCACCATGATACTTGGAATAAAAGACAGATACATCAGTTTCAGCGTCTCTCTCAGTAATAACATTTCAAATGTGTTTATTTCTTTGTCTTAATATTTTATTACCGGCTTGTTTTTCTCCTCATCCCACATGTGGTCCCACTCCCCCTACCCCTTGTGAATGGATGAAGCTACATTGCAGCAAATTGAAATAGAAAACCACATATCCAGGGTGATTTATCATTAATGTGAAATTCTATCCTAACCTGAAAGTCGAGGAGCAAGAATCCCAAGCTATTTCAAAATTCATATTACAAGACAGACAATCAGATGCCCCTAAACCACAACATCTTATACTCTATTAATCGTACACTGACAGAGCCCTTTGGTTGCATTTGTATTTCCAAATAAATACAAACATATGTCACCATTTTTTATTGATTTTGGACTTTACTAGGAAGGAAATGCTGTTAAATTATAATAAATGGTGTCAACTAAAACAAATAACATAAAACCCATTAAGAAGGCATTTATTGCAGAACTTGGTTTGATTTGTTGGCGTCGGTTGAAATCATGTCAAAATAATGTCTTCGGAAACCAAATAAAAATTTGCTTGCAAATTTGTCTGCAGAAAGCATTTCTACAGCATAAAAATCCTTAAGAATCAATATGGTTTTATTCAGTATGCAAATATACCGAAAAGCGTTACAGCAAAAATTCCATTGCTGAATTATACGATAGTGTTAGTGAATTAATAAATAATAATAAATGATAAATAATATAGTGACTGAATGAGATAATACATTTATGAAGAAGTAGAGGGAGAAAAGATTAAGGGGATAGGCTTGGGAGAAGATCAATTTTCAGATAAGCTAAACTAACATTTTATATTCAGAAAAATTAATGGAGTTTGGTTCTGTAACTCAAGAAGTCCAGTTAAACTAAATTTCACTGCAGCCTTTAAATAGGGAAAGGAGATGCAAAATGCCTACTTCTGAAGTGATAACCATTTGAGTTCTAATATTAGTCAGCCTGCATCTGTAATTTGCATAACTGTGTTTGCCTTCCAGGTAATTGGGAATTTAATTGCTATCAGAATAAAATTTGAGTCTTACTTCCAGATGATGTCAGTGCAATGTATCCTAGTGTGCAGTTTTGAGAGTCACTGTAATTAGGCAAATGAGAGGGCTGCATTTGGAGTTGGGATTCAATATAAAATCAAAAAGAGTTTATTTTCAGTATACCCTAGGTCCTTTTCTGCAACAAACCTCTTTGTCCTTTCACTGCCTTCCAGGATGCAGTTAACAAAAAAATGCCTCACCTGTATTGCTGAAGCTGAGTCTACCTTTGTTTGGCCCTCTCTTCTCCTCCCCCTGACACAGAGCCATCTTACTTTCCACCCTACTTCTAATCTCATTCCTGGTATGTTTAAAGGAGCTAATTTGATACACGAGTCAATGTCTTTATTCGTTATTTCTCCCAGGTAGTTTATTTTTATTTTTGCAAAGTAATACAATAATAATAATAACAAGACCAAAATAAGCTGAATATCCATCACCAACTACTACCACCATAGTTTCATAAATGAAAGGGCACTTTAATAGCCTTTCCCACTGCAATGAAAGTAGGAAGGATATAATTGCATAATAAAGGACAATCCTTTTAATTGAACACGTTTAGCTTTATGACAAACTCTCATTACATTGACCTTATTTTTCTAATTTTGTGAAGAAAATCAGTGAGACTTCATCACAGACTAACACTATTTTGCAAACTGGTGTTTGAAAAAAAATTTTTTTTAACTTGGTAGCATTGCTGTGGTGTTCAGTAAAGAGGGCTGTGTTTCTTGTTACTGACTTTCTGTGATGGAGTGAAGTATGGTTATGGAATAGAGCAGAAAAGGCTGTGGGGCTCATCTTAGGTGTTGGAGAGTAACCAGAGGCTGTGGGGGTAAAGTAGAAAGAAAGCATGGGGCATAGGAAAGACAAGTAAGACCTGATCAGTGGGGAAGGGTAGCACAGGCGTCATAGGGATTTTACAAACCTGGCAGTTCGAGGAAGAATGCCTACAGGTTCTTTTCCTGGTTCTCCCAACCTGTCCAATGTGAACGGTTGGAGTTACAGGGTTTTGGATGGTGGGGTTGGCCTTTTGCTGTCCACATCTCACTGTGCAGCCAGCTTCCTTTTCTCAATGATCGGATACTGCAATCCCTCTTCCTCTATAAGGCACCATTGATATTACCAGATTCCAGGCTGGCAAGACAGCATTTCAAAATTGATTTGAATTTTTCAAAGTGTTTTGTAAGCAAAGTCTTTTAGAATCAGGGAGAGCGAAGTTGCTAAATTATGTATATGTTATATGCACATCGTATATTTTTATGTGTATCCAACTTCCAATACCGGTTTCTTTTTTTCTTCCTTTGCTAAAAAAGGACCAAAAGAACTAAATCAAAGCTTGAACTAAGTGCTGTCAGGGTTCTGGCTTTGGGGGTTGTTAGAAGCTTTGTGAGGAAAAATCCAACAGAACAATGCCCTGTTGTTAGCTGTAAGTGAAATCCAGAGACCATCAGAGGGAGTACTTTAGCTGCTGTGAAAGGGCTCAGAGGGAGACAGGTAGTAAATGTACAACAAACAATCCAATGTCAGAAATGATCACTATTGCAAAATGAGACTGAAAACCTATTTTTTTTTTTTTTTGCAATTTCTACTGAGGAAGTCCTAACTCCAGCCATGGCCAATATTTGCTGGATGATTCTTTGAATCTGGCTAATGTGGAATTTTGCAAGGACAAAGAGGATTTGCTCACTAACCAGTAAGAGAGGTACTGGTCATGCATGCTTAAATGTTCTGGTCTTTAATAATACCAATTTAATGAAGATGATGTTATGCATTTTTAATTGTTCACCTATAATTTGACATTAGCCATGCCTTTCTGACAAATATGAAGATTTGTTGGCCAGCACTGATGTTATCTGAAACTTAGGTCTTTATATTGTCAGTTCCTCCCCACATTTCCTTTGCCTTTGCCTTCCCTTGTGCCTTGGTACTCTTTTGATGGGCCCTGCTTGCAGCCCAGACCACACCCTACCCTATTCCTAAATCAGTTTTTTAAATGACAGAAAATATTCCAGCAATCTGGGACCTCTTTAATGGAGCTTGAAACACTGAGCCAGGAATGAGCTTTATGCATTCATTCTGCCCCTGAATTGCAGTGTTCCCCACTGCTCTTTCTAGGTGACTTTTGCTTTAATCTCTCATTTTATCCAGTTTATCCAGTGGTTCTGCCTTGTTACCTTCCAGGACTGTGTCCCCACCCTACATCTTGCTAACTTCCTGTCAATCTTCTTTCCCTAGGCTCTGCTCCAGCCCACTCCTTGATACTTTACCAACTGGCAAGATATGGACAAGTCATGATGATGACAGACACTATGCTTGTCTTCTGGGTTGGAAACTTTCTAGAATTTCTTGTTGCAGGATTGGATCTCCTCCTTCTGACCATTGTTTGAATCTGTAGACACTGCTCTGGAAATCTCAACTGTCCTGGCTGAGGCCAGCCTCTGCATTCTGGTCAGTTTTCCTCAGCACCTATCCTAGTTAATGGGTCTTTGCTTCATCCAGCCTCCTTTTCCATCACAGTCTGTGGCTGAATCCATCTATGATTTGTCTTTGTAGGTGGTGTGATGGATACTACAAAAAGCTGTATCCCTGAAATGTCTATCTCTGATATCTGCAATTTATTATTATCAGATTCAGCTCTTTGAGATAGGGGATTGTGTCTATAGCAGGCATCTATAAAAATGCATATATTCCAGGTATCTTTGTAAGGGTAGATTAGGCTAGTTTGTAGTAATCAGTAAACCCAAATAAATATATAATATATCAACACAATAGTTTACTTCATGCTCATATAGCAGTTTGTGTGAGTTCAGGTCAGCAAAAGGTTCTTCTCCCCACAGTCATTTAAAGATCTGGATTTTCCCCCATCTTGTGGCCCCTCAATTCCCTAAGGCCTCATTGGCATCTACACCCAGATGGTGGAAGAGAAGTGTAAGCCTGGAGAGTCAAACACTTTTCTTAAGAGCTTTGGCATGGAGGTGGTGCCTAGACATTATTCTCACATGTCATTTGTCAGAATTCAATCACATGGCCACAACTAATTGTAAGGGAGGTTGGGAATGTTGTCTAGCCATGTTACCAGGGGAAAAAATAAAAGAATAGATTTTGAAGGACAGCTGTCTCTGCCATACCAAATAAGGATAACACACTGATACATTTTTAGCCTCTGATACTTTGACACAGTTTTGTTCATTAAATTGCTAATACTTTAGGAAGCAGATTACAAAAGAATAGGATATAGGCTAGATTAGGGGAGTGAAATAGGAGGAATCAGGGGAATATATTGCCAATATATGGGTCAGTGATGGGAAAGATCAGGCCTCTTTCTTTCTTTTTCTCTTTCTTTTTTAATTAAGTTCTATGCCTAATGTGGGGCTCAAACTCACGACCCCAAGATCAAGAGTCACATGCTCCACTGACTGAGCCACAAAGGTCAGGTTTCTTTGAGGTGACAAATTTTGGGGGACAGGACTCTCAGAAAGCCAGGGCTCAATATGAGGGTACTGGGAAGAGGAGAAACAAAGGGATGGAAACAAATTAAAGGTAAAAATGATGTCTCAGTTTTGTTTCAGGTTAGACTTGATTCTAATATCTATTCAAAATGCTTGCCAAGTCAGGGTCTTCAAAATGTGAATAATCTAATCTTGTGCCTATTTCTGCCAGTAATCTGTCTTTTTCAAGGAGTGGGAACAAAATCCTTCCAAAGCCCTGGTTCTCAGTATGCTCCAGCAGGTTCCTGCTTCTTGTAAGATTTTTCAACTTAGTACCACACCAGAAGAATTAAAAGCCCATCAATTTCATCATTCTTGATCTTTGCTCAGGTCACAGTGAAGCAAAAACTTTCTCTTAACTATCCAGTTGGTGTCAGGCTGCCTACTGGGAGCCTTATTATGTATGAGGCAAATCTTTTCATATAGGTATTGGGTTCTGTTTCCTGTTTGGCCACTTTATACAAACATGACTGACCTCTAGTTCATTTTCATCCTCCCCTCCTCCATAACCCTACAGACTGTGAGAGATTGACCCACGCTGGTGACTTACCCACACATCCTTAACCACTTGGGCTGGAGCATGAGTTGATTCAGCAGAAAAACAGGGAGGTGAATGGGAAGGTGGAGGTTGTCAAGCAGTGAGCCTCAGCTTTTGTCTGCAGAGTTGTTAATGGAGCTGAATCTGATTTGTATTTAGCTGAAAGCACTTTGCAAAGGCAGACAGGAGGCAAAGGTCTGGAGATACAAAGGCATAGAAACCATAGCTTTTGCTTTTTAGCTTGTGTCCTGTATGTTTTCACTGGATGGCAAAAGAATAATTGAAGGTAGAGAGTCGTGGGCAGTCAATCCATCCTGGATGAATAGATTTCTAAGGGTGTTAGTGCCCTGTTATCGGTAGATGGTTATCCATGTAATGTGATGTGAGGAGTGCTCCAAAATATCCTTTTCTTGCAGTGCCTTACATCCTATTATTAAAGATTACCTTTTAAGAACTTTCTTAAGCAGGGGTGCCTGGGTGACTCAGTCGAAGTGTCTGACTTTGGTTCAGGTCATGATCTCATGGTTTGTGAGTTAGAACCCTGCATCAGGCTTGTCAGGTTTTGTGCTGACAGCTGATAGCTCTTAGCCTGGAGCCTGCAGCCTGTAGCTTGCAGCCTGTAGCTTGCTGCGGATTCTGTATCTCCCTCTCTCTCTGCCTTTTCCCCACTTGAGCTCTGTGTCTCTCTCTTTCTCAAAAATAAATAAAACATTACATATTATTACATAATAAACTACATATATAAAAATAAACTATATATAAAATGCTTTAGTATATCTAAAATTGCTTTAGAAAGTATATATATATATACTTTCTAAAGCAATTTTAATAAATGTAGTTTTATATATATATATATAGACTTTAGAAAGTCTATATATAGAGACTTTCTAAAGCAATTTTAATAAATGTAGTTTTATATATATATATACTTTCTAAAGCAATTTTAATAAATGTAGTTTATTTAATAAATACTTGTGTTGCATTTACTATATGCTAGGCCCTATTTAAGGGCCTTATAGATATTAACATACTTATTCCTTTTTATTTCAGAGTCTTCTCTTAACCCTTATACTATTCTGTCTCTCAGAGCATAGGATATTACGTTTATTTTGGAGATGTGTAACCCATTCTAGCAGATATTTTTTACCTAATCATAATATCATGCCTTCTACCTAGTAGAGAACAGGGCTCTGAATGCTTTGAAAGGAAGGGGCATAAATGGGTCTAATGAAACTGTTGCGGGGATGAGGGTATCAGGATAAGGGTCTTGTTAAAGGGCTAGATCCCCCAGTATCTGTGCTCCCTAAACATGCAACATTCAAGAAATACTGCTCTCACTTCTTTCTCCTAGTTTGTATTAATTTGATTCCAGTGATTAACATTTTCAGTCTCACCTCTTGTCTTTATTTTAATTTATTTTGATTTGTTTAGTATACTCAGAGGTGGTACAGGCTGATAAACAGATGGACTCCCATTCACTCAGGGAACAAAGAATGTTTGGGGCTGACTAGGAATCCATGGGTGGCCATCTTAGAACTGGTTTCCAATTCTATATTCAGAGTGGGTGCACCTTGCTTTCCCAGGACAGCTCTGTGGAAGCAGACACAGCAGGATTTCTTCCTCTTGCCTGGCTTCCCTGTGGATGATTTTGTACTAGATGCTGCTCGCTGATCATTCAGAGCTCCCGTTAGCTTTTCCTCATCATGCTTCCTCCACACACTGTATTTTATAGGTGACTGACTGCTTCCTCTACTGGTACCATGTGGCAAAGGGCCACTCTGTCCAAAAATGTTTTCACCTGGGATCACATAGCCCATTGCTTTTAGTCTCCAAAATCCCTGTTTGTGGCTCTTCGAAACCACAATTTCTTGTATTGGACTTCTATGTCTCACTAAATATTCCAAAGAAGTATCTGATAGAAAAGGGGGTGGTGATGATTTTGGCATTACCCCACCAGTCCTTGTCACTGGAACATTTTCCCAAGCTAGATACTACAATTAAGTCCAGCAGTCACGAGAAATCCAAACACCTACTATGCATAGGGTGCTAAATAAGCTACTATATGCTTTAGGCGCTCTGAACTGACTTCGCTATGCCATTACACTCTCAGCTCTTACAGAGAAAAAAGCTAACTTGACTGACAAACAGACTTTTCATTCCCTGTGTGTAAGCAGGGATTCAGCTCCTACACTTCGGCACCAAGCTCGTTGTCCTCATAATTAATGCTAAAAAGAACAGATTTGGAAAGAACACGGGAACAAGAGGCTAAGTCTCCAGAGGGAGCCTTAGAAGTGGACTCGGTGCATTTCCCCCTACACCATTAATCCCCAATGGTCACATGGGGGGAATACAAATGCCCTCCTCAGGCCCTCCAGTTCAATTTCACCATAAGATAATTGACCTATCGCCACTGTAAGGAGCAAAGCCTTGAACAAAGCAGCTGCCAAAAGGACTTTGTCAAGCTGGAAATGAATTATTAATATGGCTCTGAAAGGGAACAGCATCAGAAACCAGGCTCTTTATTATTTACATTAATGAGCTGGAAGACAATGCAGTGAACAAAATCCCAAGTTTGGAGAATGCTACATTTTGAAGTACAACAATGACGGAAGAAACAACAAAATCCAAAAAATGTAAATCCAGACTAATATATCTCTGCACAGAAAGCCCAAAGGGGAAATATATTCAGAGCTGGAAAGGGCTAAAGCAGGGTGTCAAGTCATTACTGAAATTCCCTACTGTCAGTTTGTTTGAGAATGAAGCTCAGATTTAGGAAGAAAAAGTGCCCAGATTGCCTGCTAGACAGACACAATACAATGCACCTATCAAAGGAGGCAGCATTATCTCTATTAGAGATGTGGGCCCAGTACAATAAGCCATTTGTCTCTTATCTGGGTTGAATGATAAATTATTCCAATACAATATCATATTCTGCTCCTCAGATAGATTCCCAGTCTTCACAGCTTCATTGGCAGAGGTATGAATGTATGTGCAGGTTTTCTGTGTACATCCCCTAATGCTAGCTGCTTTCCTTCTGCTGCAGATAGAGCCCTCTTTCCTATTGATAACTTCCCATCCTTGATCACAAATGGTCTTTTGTTTAACCCCCTCTTTCTTCACTCTAGCCATGTATTCTAAATATTTCTGTAAGCCCCAGTCTGGCAATACCAGACTGAGTCCTTGCCTTCACAAGATGCATAACGATTTTCTGAAATGAGAGACAAGGTAATGTTTTGCCCCATTGAATTAGGTCCTCCCCCAAACTGGTGTTTTTATTTTGTTTGAACTGTACTTTGTCCTATACTATATCTCATAGTTTCTGGACATTTGGTCACTTGTCTTCATGTTTGTACCTTTTACCAAGCTTCTAGTTTCTGTCTTATTCTGTCTTTAAGGGTCTGTGACCTCTTGGTTATTGGTTGTGTATTAGGCTTCTGGCCCACTACTTACCCTCACCTTCCCTGTTCCCTTTTGTTATGACTCTACCTTGTTTAGTCTGCTTGGCCCAGACCCATTGCCTGCTCTGGTTTCTAGAACTTGCATAATCTTTACTAAAATTCTGTACTTTCCTGGCCTGCCTTCTCTCCTAGGTAATACTTGGACTTGATATAATGGATACTTTGGAGTGATGCCACTATGGATATTTTTCTTGTACAACTCTGTACTATTTTTTTTTCCAATAATAAGGCTTTGGGTCAATTTGAGGAGAAGGATTGCTGAAGAGTGCGTGTGTGTGTGTGTGTGTGTGTGCATGCGTGCGTGTGTGTGTATATGTGCGCACTTTCACACACACTTAGGGAACCACTTGGAAATTACTTTGATCACTCTTGTTAAATATCTATTGCAGCAAGGCAGGAATTTGAAAATGATCTTAAACATTGTCAATAAAATTGCTTCATAGTGATAGACCTGAGCTAACCTTAAATCTTGAGCCAGGAAGGCCTTTGGCAAAATTTGAGAAAAAGCTTTGATCTGATTTCCCTTCTCTTATTAGTAGATCATAATATAGCACATATGCATATATTTTTTGAAGTAGCACAAATTATGACTGATCATAAATGATCTTTGGCATTTTACAGTTTAAAAGTTGTTTTAAAATACACTATTGTTTAACTGTATGAAATTGTCAATATTTGAACATCTGGACCTACAAAAATGAAACAGCAATTTCATACAACTCACCCTCATAGTTTACAGATGAGGCAGTTGAAGTTTAGTGAGATTAAGTGGCTTCTCCAAGGTCACTCATTTACACACTAAGTAGCGTACTTGGGATTCAAATTTCCCTGTCTCACTTTCATTTTCTCCATTGCTCTTTTGTTTTAAGTTCAAGATTCCCTTAAAAAGCCCTGGATGCAAGTTCCAGAGCTCAAGTATTAGTTTTTTTTTAATTAAAAAAAAAGTTTTTGGGGGGCGCCTCGGTGGCTCAGTTGATTAAGCGTCTGACTTTGGCTCAGGTCATGATCTCATAGTTCATGGGTTTGAGCCCCGCATCGGGCTCTGTGCTGACAGCTCGGAGCCTGGAGCCTGCTTCAGATTCTGTATCTCCCTCTCTCTGCCCTTCCCCTGTTTGCACTCTGTTTTTCTCTCTGAAAAATAAATAAATATTTAAAAAAATTTAAAAAATATTTAATGTTTTTATTTATTTTTGAGAGAGAGAGAGGGAGAGAATGAGCGGGGAGGGGCAGAGAGAGAGGCAGACACAGAATCGGAAGCAGGCTCCAGGCTTCCAGCTGTCAGCACATAACCTGACATGTAGCTGGAACCCAAGAACCATGAGATTATGACTTTAGCCAAAGTCTGACACTTAACCGACTAAGCCACCCAGGTGCCCCAAGTATTAGTTTTTTTAAAAATCTTCAGTGGCCCACTGGAATTAATGATTTTGACATACCCCCAACATTTAAGAACAGTCAAAAATCTTAAACTGACAAAGAAAAAGAGTAATAAATCCTCATGCAAATAGTAATGCCCCACTTATGTGTCCTCTGCTTTGGAATATGGCAGCATCTGGATATCTGTCTTACTCTTGTTTCTTCCATACCCCTTCCTTTTTTTTTTTTTTTTTTTAATTTGCTCTGTATTTTTTTGGTCATCATCTTCTCTTATTATTCTCCATCTCGTCCACCTCAATCTTTTGTCTTGAGTTTAAGCTCTTGAACTTACTTTTCTCTTTAGGGGTCTTTTTCTTGGCCAAGATCTGATTGTACCACTGACCCCAATTCAATTAATTTCACCAAATAATGTAGAACAGGGAAACTGGAGTCTGGAATAAGACATCCCAGCAGGAACCACTGCCACTTGCTCTCTAAGAGCTTCCTGTTTTCTAACAGGAAGAGTTTATGGAAGCGGCTGGCAGGTGTCCTGCCCTGCAATGCTTCTCATATTGTCCCAATGGGATATCCTTCAGACCTGAACAGTCTCCTCTCTCTGCTGGGCCACAATACTATTGTGAAGTGGTGCTTCACTTAATTAAGTCAAACTGGCGAGCACTGTGCATATTAATGAGCACCCTAATGAGCATTAATTTTTGATGTTCTTCGTTAACAAACATTATAAACTATGACAAATTTTGGTTTGACTTTGTGCCAAAATGAGGATGAGTAGTTGTTTAAAGCTGTAAATCCAAAAGCTTCCCCTGGGACATGGAGGGCTGCTCATTAATACTTCTGGAGCTGCCAATGTCAAATAAGACAAATAAACGGCCCAATATGGTTCCTATTGTCCCTTCCCCCACCTGCCTTTATCATGCCTTTCTTTTCTAAGCAGATGCTCCCCTTAAAGCACACACAGTCTTACTCAAAACCACTTTTCACTTTAGACTGCTGGAAAAAATGTTCACATCTTGGGAGTTACTAGACCCAGTAATTGCCTGAAAATTTCAGATAATGAAACTTCCAGCTTCAAAACACAAATACTTGGCAGGGATAAAAGATGGATAGAAAGATGTTTCTTTTAATTGAGAATTGGAAGCTTCATTAGAATTTTTTTTAAAGAAGCCACATTTTGTTCTACTGCTGGTTGTTAACTAAGAAAAGTGCAAACTGTGGTATGTTTAAGGCACACATCAAACCCAGAAGGAAGAATAGAGATGATAGGAGAGGAATAAAAAGGTCTTTTGGCTCCAAAGCTTCTTCCCTGAGGGCCTGCCAAGGTGCCCAAATTCCTGTCAATAGGTTTCCTCTTTAGGGTTTTCTGTTTAAATGGAGCTAGTGCTTTATATTACCTGGGAGGGGTAACCCATTAGTTACCTGGTAACAGGATGTGATTATTTCATGACATTCATTGCCACCCCTCAGGCTGTGCAACTAAGGGCCTGAAATATAGATTAATATGCTTTTTTAGAAGAATAAGGCTGAGATTTATTCCCAGCCTGATGAGGTCCCCTGGGTAGCCATAGTGAAGTTATGGGGCAGGAGATTATCAGGTATCTGGGTGTGGATGGGCACTGAATACTAACTTTTTCCTGATTTCTAAATTTCCTGAATCTGCTATAGATCTTTCCATGCTAGATCTCCCAAAATGAGGACATAAGGGCTAGATCTAGAGTGATTTGTGTTAAGAGCTTAGCACAGTTGCTGATAGTAAACCCTCAAAAAATAGCGACTGTTATCCTTTTGTAAAATGGTCTTTATAGTCTGATGTGTGGAGTATGCAAGTCCTCAGGGCCATCTCTTTCCCTCTTTCTCTGTCCCCTTCCTTTATCCCCTCCCACTTTCCCACCCTCCTTCCCTCTATCTCCACCTCTGTGTTATTTGTTTTTTTTTTTATTATCTTTGTTGTGGGTTATCTATGGAATATTTATCTTTCTCAGATAGTTTTCCTTCATTAGCCACTGCCTTCTCATGTCTATCTTCCCTGGCTCCCTCCTCATTGTGTTCTTGTGGATGATTTCAACACTGTTCAGGGAAATCCTAATGAGTTCACAGCACATCTGCCTTCCTGATCATAGAAGGGATTTTAAATCCAAAATTAAATAGCTTTTGGATTAACTGTGACATTATTTCCCCTTTTCACTGCTGCCCATAATAAAAGTTGTTCTCTCAATATGTTACCTTCTTACCTGCCAGTGATGTGGAACGAATAAATGAGATAATAATTTGGTATAGACGAAAGGGGTAGGGAGAAGGGGAGTGGATTTTGCAGGGATTCTATCTCTATAAAACCCAGGAGTAAATTTTGGCTGTGCTTGTAGGCATGCAGCCACACTGAATGTGACAAGCAGACTCAGTCAATTGACTCCTACTTTTTATGTGTCCAGTTCTATGCAAGGTGCCCCGGAGCTGCTAAGACTTATGAGATACTATTCTTGGCCTCAAGTTGCTTAAAATCTATCTTCGAAGTTGAGGTTATTTATTTCATAGTTAAATAATATTATAAATAATAGTTCATAAAACTATTAAATGAAAATGAAGTGGGAAAAGTTTTGTGGGGGAAATGGGACGTAAGCTAGGTCTTGAGGGTTGAGTTCAGATAGCAGACAGGGATGGAAGTCATCCCAGTTATACATATATCAGTGGTGGTAAGGAATAAAGAGGGATAACTGCTAATAGAAAGCTTGGTAGCAGGAATAAATGTGATCTGTACAGGAGATAATGAGATCAGGTTAACAGGAGCAGAAAGTGCCTCGTAGAGAGCAGTGGGAAATATGACTATAAAGCATAAATATGGCCAACTTCTAAGGGATTGAAAGGCCAGGATGAGGACTTTTTTGTAGCTGTATTGAGGAATAATTGACAAATACAATTATATACATTTAAAGTGTACAATGTGATGATTTAATATACATACACATTACAGAGTGATTGCCAATAACAAAATAATTAACACATTCATCACCTCACATAGTTAACCCTTTGTGTGTGTGTGTGTGTGTGTGTGTGTGTGTGTGTGTGTGGTAAGAATGTGTAAGATCTACTCTCCTTAACTTTCAAGTATACAAGACCGTATAATTAAAAATAGTCACCATGCTCTATATTAAATCCTCAGAACATATCCTTCTTATAACTGAAAATTAGGCCCTTTGACCTATACCACTCCCATTTCCCCCTCCCTCCAGCCCCTGGAAACCACCATTCTATTTTGTTTCTATGAAGTGAGTAATTTTTTGTTTTTTAAATTTTTTAATGTTTATTTTTGAGAGAGAGCATGCAATCAGGGGAGGCACAGAGAGAGAGGGAGACACAGAATCTGAAGCAGGCTCCAGGCTCTGAGCTGTCAGCAAAGAGCCGGATGTGGGGCTTGAACTCATGGACCAGGAGATCATGACTTGAATGGAAGTCAGACACTTAACCGACTGGGCCATGCAGGCACCCTGAAGTTTTTTTTTTTTTCAGATGCCATATATAAGTGATACCATACAGTGTTTGTCTTTCTTTGGCTTATTTCATTTAGCATTATACACTCCTAGTGCATCCATGTTGTTGCAAATAGCAGGTTTCTTTCTTTTTATGGCTGAAAAATATTCCTGTGTGTGTGTATCACATTGTCTTTATCCATTTATCTGATGAAAGACGCTTAAGTTGCTTCCATGTGTTAGTTATTGTGAATAATGTTGCAATAAAGCTGGGGTTGCAGATATCTCTTCAAGATATTGATTTCAATTCCTTTGGATATACACCCAGGAGCGGGGTTGCTGCATCATATGGTAGTTCTATTTTTAATTTTTTTGAGGAACTTTTTTTATACTGTTTTCCATAGTGGCTCTACAATTTTACATGCTGATCAACAGTGTACAAGGGTTCCCTTTTCTCCACATCCTTGCCAACACGTTGTCTCTTGTCTTTTTGATAATAGACTGAGATTGTGTGGTAGGTAATAAGGAGCCATTGTATGTTGGGAAACAGGGATATAATGGGATTGTAGCAGAGAGATCATTGAGGTTGGTGAGAAGCTGTTACAATGGTATAGGGCCTACTACTAAATCAAGTTCCAGCAGTATCATCTTTAGTGTCACCTGGGAGCTTGTTAAAAATGCAGAATTTTTCAGGCCATACCCCAGACCTACTGTATATGTTATTTCCTGCTGTGTAACACATCACCTCAAAACTTGGCAGTTTAAAACAGCAAGCATTTATCTCACATTTTTGTGATCAAGAATCTCAGAGTGCCTAGCTGAGGATCAGGGTCATCTTTTATGAGGTTGTAGTCAAGATTTCAGCTGCAGCTGTAGTCATCTGAAGGCATGACTGGGGCTGAAGAATCTACTTCCAAGCTCACTCACATGGCTGTAGGCAAGAGCCTTCAATTTTCACTACCTGCTGGATGGACATTTCAATTTATCACTATGTTGGCCTCTCCATAGGCTGCTTGAGTGACTTTGCAGCATGGGTAGCTGGCTTCCCACAGAGTGAGTGATCTAAGAGAGAGAGAAAGAGAGACAGAGCAATTAAGACAAAAGCCATATTGTCAACTAAGACAAAAGCCATATTGTCTTCTATAAGCTAATCTGTGACATGATATACCATTATTTCTGTCCTATTTTCTTGGTCATGCAGACCAACCCTGATACAATATAGGAGGAGATGAAACAGGAAGTAAATAGTGGGAGATGAGTATCATTAGAGGCCATCTTGTAGGGTGGCTACAATACCTCCTGGTTCAGTATCTGCATTTTAACAAGCTTTCCAGATGACATGTATACATGTTATTCACATGGCCTAGGGCAATATTCCTAAAACAGCAATTGATGAGGAGGTGAGGAAAAGATATGTGAAACAGTACACTTATGGATTCAGTGGATCTAGGGTATGAGTAGAAGGAATAGTCAGTAAAGAATCCAGTTTTTAACTTGGGAGATAAAAAGTAGGAGGTTGAGATGAGAGGGGGATGACATGCTCACTTTGACATGCTGAGTTGGAGGCAATGGGGTGTCTAGATTTGAAACTTTGAGGATGGGATGTTGGAATTTTTTTATTTTAGTTTTTTATTCTCAAGTTAGTGAATATACAGTGTAGTCTTGGCTTCAGGAGTAGATCCCAATAATTCATTTCTTACATATGACACCCAGTGCTCCTCCCAAAAAATGCCCTCCTTAATGCCCATCACCCATTTAACCCACCACCCCATCAATCTGCAGTTTGTTCTCTGTATTTAAGAGTCTCTTATGGTTTGCCTCTCTCTCTGTTTTTATATTATTTTTCCTTCCCTTCCCCTATGTTCATCTGTTAAGTTTCTCAAATTCTACATATGAGTGAAATCATATATCTGTCTTTCTCTAACTGACTTATTTCGCTTAGCATAATACCCTCCAGTTCCATTCATGTTGTTGCAAATAGCAAGATTTTATTCTTTTTCATTGCTGAGTAGTATTCCATTGTGTGTGTGTGTGTGTGTGTGTGTGTGTGTGTGTGTGTGTATACCACATCTTCTTTTTTTATTATTTTTTAATCTAATTTACTGTCAAATTGGCTAACATAGAGTGTATACAGTGTGCTCTTGGTTGTGGGAGTAGATTCCCATGATTCATCGCTTACATACAACACCCAGTGCTCATCCCAACAGGTGCCTTCCTCAATGTCCATCACACATTTTCCCCTTTCCCTCGCCCCCCGCCCCCCATCAATCCTCAGTTTGTTCTCTTTATTTAAGTGTCTCTTATGGTTTGCCTCCCTCCCTCTCTATTTGTAACTATTTTTTCCCCTTTTCCTTCCCCCATGGTCTTCTGTTAAGTTTCTCAAGTTCCACACATAAGTGAAAATATATGATATCTATCTTTCTCTGGCTGACTTACTTCACTCAGCATAATACCTTTCAGTTCCATCCACGTTGCTGCAAATGGCAGGATTTCATTCTTTCTCATTGCCAAGTAGTATTCCATTGTATATATAAACCACATCTTCTTTATCCATTCATCAGTTGATGGATATTCAGACTCTTTCCATAATTTGGTTATTGTTGAAAGTGTTGCTATAAACATTGGGGTACAAGTGCCCCAATGAATCAGCACTCCTGTATCCTTTGGATACATTCCTAGTAGTGCTATTGCTGTGTCGTAGGGTAGTTCTATTTTTAATTTTTTGAGGAACCTCTGTACTTTTTTCTGGAGCAGCTGCACCAGTTTGCATTCCTACCAACAGTGCAAGAGGGTTCCCTTTTCTCCACATCCTCACCATCATCTGTTGTTTCCTGAGTTGTTCATTTTAGTCACTCTGGCCCATTTCAGGTGATATCTCAGTGTGGTTTTGATTTGTATATCTCTGATGATGAGTGATGTTGAGCATCTTTTCAGGTCTGTTGGCCATCTGGATGTCTTCTTTGGAAAAGTGTCTATTCATGTCTTCTGCCCACTTCTTCATGGGATTATTTGTTTTTCAGGTGTTGAGTTTGGTAAGTTCTTTATAGATTTTGGATACTAGCCCTTTATCCAATATGTCATTTGCAAATATCTTTTCCCATTCTGATGGTTGCCTTTTAGATTTGTTGGTTGTTTTCTTTGCAGTGTAGATGCTTTTTATCTTACTGAGGTCTCAACAGTTCATTTTTGCTTTTAATTCCCTTGCCTTTGGAGACATGTCCAGCAAGACATTGCTGCGGCTGAGGTCAAAGAGGTTATTGCCTGTTTTCTCCTCTAGGGTTTTGATAGTTTCCTGTCTCCCATTTAGGTGTTTCATCCATTTTGAGTTTATTTTGTGTATGGTGTAAGAAAGTGGTCTAGTTTCATTCTTCTGCATGTTGCTGTCCAGTTCTCCCAGCACCATTTGCTAAAGAGCCTGTCTTTTTCCCACTGGATACTCTTTCCTGCTTTGTCAAAGATTAGTTGGCCATACATTTGTGGGTCCAATTCTGGGTTCTTCATTCTATTCCACTGGTCTATGTATCTGTTTTTGTGCCAATACGATACTGTCTTGATGATTACAGTTTTGTAATCGAGGCTGAAGTCTGGGATTGTG
>NW_024420481.1:4982366-4990637 GCF_014898765.1 Herpailurus yagouaroundi
TTTGTTTTCTTTTTCAACATTACTTTGGCTATTTGGGGTCTTTTGTGGTTCCATCAGTTAATGGACATTTGGGCTCTTTCCATAATTTGGCTATTGTTGATAACACTGCTATAAATATTGGGGTGCATGTGCCCCTTCAAATCAGCATTTTTCTGTCCCTTGGATAAATTCCTAGTAGTACAATTACTGGGTTGTAGGGTAGTTCTATTTTTAATTTTTTGAGGAACATCCACACTGTTTTTCAGAGTGGCTGCACCAGTTTGCATTCCTACCAACAGTGCAAGAAGGTTCCCCTTTCTCCACATCCTTGGCAACATCTTTTGTTTCCTGAGTTGTTAATTTTAGCCATTCTGACTGGTATGTGGTGGTATCTCATTGTGGTTTTGATTTGTGTTTCCCTGATGATGAGTGATGTTGAGCATCTTTTCATGTGTCTGTTTGTCATCTGGATGTCTTCTTTGGGGAAGAATCTATTCATGTCTTTTGCCCATTTCTTCACTGGGTTATTTGTTTTTTGGGTGTTAAGTTTGGTTAAGTTCTTTATAGATTTTGGATACTAACCCTTTATCTGATATGTCATTTGCAAATATCTTCTCTCATTCCATCAGGAATTTTAGCTCCATCTTTTAGTTTTGTTGACTGTTCCCTTTGCTATGCAGAAGCTTTTTATCTTAATAGGTCCCAATAGTTCGTTTTTGCTTTAATTTCCCTTGCCTCTGGAGACATGTCAAGTAAGAAGTTGCTCTGGTTGAGGTGAAAGAGGTTGCTGCCTGTTTTCTCCTGTAGGATTTTTTTTTAATTTTTTTTAACGTTTATTTATTTTTGAGACAGAGAGAGACAGAACATGAACGGGGGAGGGTCAGAGAGAGGGAGACACAGAATCTGAAACAGGCTCCAGGCTCTGAGCTGTCAGCACAGAGCCCGACGCGGGGCTCAAACTCACGAACTGTGAGATCATGACCTGAGCCGAAGTTGGACGCTTAACTGACTGAGCCACCCAGGCGCCCCTCTCCTGTAGGATTTTGATGGTTTCCTGTCTCACATTTAGGTCTTTCATCCATTTTGAATTTATTATTATTATTATTATTATTATTATTTTAATGTTTATTTTTGAGACAGAGAGACAGAGCATGAGCTGGGGAGGGGAAGAGACAGAGGGAGACACAGAATCTGAAGCCGACTCCAGGCTCTGAACTTTAGCTCAGAGCCTGATGCAGGGCTCAAACCCCCAGACCAGGAGATCATGACCTGAGCCAAAGTTGGACACTTAACTGACTGAGCCACCCAGGTGCCCCATTTCAAATGTATTTTTGTGTATGCTGAAGGAAAGTGGTCCAGTTTCATTCTTCTGCATGTTGCTGTTCAGTTCTCCCAGCACCATTTGGTAAAGAGACTGTCTTTTTCCCACTGGATACTCTTTCCTGCTTTGTCGAACATTAGTTTGCCATATATTTGTGGGTCCATTTCTGCATTCTCTATTCTATTCCGTTGGTCTATATGTCTGTTTTTGTGCCAGTACAATACTGTCTTGATGATTACAACTTTGTAGTAGAGTCTAAAGTCTGGGATTGTGATGCCTCCCACTTTGGTTTTCTTTTTCACCATTACTTTGGCTATTCAGGGTCTTTTGTGGTTCCATACAAATTTTAAGATTGTTCCAGTCTGTGAAGAATGGTGGTGCTCTTTTTTATAGGGATTACATTGAATGTGTAGATTGCTTTGGGTAGTATTGATGTTTTAACAATATTTGTTCTTACAATCCATGGATGCTGGTGTTTTTGTGAAAGGTTAACTGGAGTGTCAGCAATTGAATAAAGGTAGAAATTCTAAATGAGTATAGAAAGTTTGAGACAAATGAGAGGACTCTGAGGTGATGGAGATAAAAAGGATACTAAAGTTAATAAGAAACAGTAGTGGAAAGCATGGAGAGTAGAAATTATAAGCGAAGTAGGAGATAGGTGGGCAGGAGATGAGGCCAGTTTATCTAAAATGCTAGGGAACAGAAATTATTTCTATTTAAGTATAATTTAATTTTGGGGGCACCTGGGTGGCTCAGCTGGTTAAGCATACGACTCTTGATTTTGGCTCAGGTCATGATCTCATGGTTGTGAGATAGAGCCGTGTGTTAAGCTCTAGGCTGAGTGTGGAACCTGCTTGGGATTCTCTCTCCTTCTCTCTGCCCCTCCCCCACCCCCAAAATAAATAAATAAACATTAAAAAGCAATTTAATTTTAAAATAGATATTATTGGGGCACCTGGGTGGCTCAGTTGGTTAAGCGTCTGACTTTGGCTCTGGTCACGATCTCGCAGCCCGCGACTTCGAGCCCCGCGTTGGGCTCTGGGCTGATGGCTCAGAGCCTGGAGCCTGCTTCCGATTCTGTGTTTCCCTCTCTCTCTGCCCCTCCCCCGTTCATGCTGTGTCTGTCTCTGTCTCAAAAATAAATAAACGTTAAAAAAATTAAAATAGATATTATTTAAGTGTTGGTACAATATTCAAAGGTATAAAAGTAAGTCTACTTTCATTCTTGCCCTTTAGCCAGATGTATCCACCCAAATATGTTCTTTGAATATTTATTTATGAAACAAATTCTTGAATAGTACTTACTATGTGGTAGGCACTGTTCTAATGTTCTAAGTTCTAAGTTCTAAGTTATAACTATAACTATAACTCTATAAGTTATAAGTTCTAAGACTTATAAATATTAACTAATTTAATCCTTAGGAATCCCAAACAATGTAAGTAATACTATTTTCCCATTTTACAGATGAGGAGATTGAGGCACAAAGAAGTCATGTAATTATTAAGTGGTAGAGCCAAGAATCATATTCAAGCTGGTTGACTTCAGAGTTTATACACTTAAAACCATTATGTTCTGCTTACTATCACAGACACATACGTACATATATTTTCCCCCAATTTTAGACAAATGGTAACATATATAAACTATAAACATTGTTATATTCCTTACTTTTTCACTTAAGTGTATATTTTCAAGAGAATTTTCTATCAGTAACATATAGATGTTTAATGTTTGGATCTACCATAGTCTATAAACAAGTTCCTTATTGATTGGCATTTAAAATACTTCTAATCTGGGCACCTTGGTGGCTCAGTTGGTTAAGTGTCTGACTCTTGGTTTTGGCTCAGGTCACAATCTCATGGTTTGTGAGTTCGAGCCCTGCATCAGGCTCTGCACTGATGGTATGGAGCCCAGTTGGGATTCTCTCTTTCTCTCTCCCTCTCTCTCTGCCCCACCCCTGCTCATGCTATCTTTCTCTCTGAAACTAAATAAATAAAACTTAAAAAAATTAAAATTCTTCTAATCTACTACACAGACTTTGTCATTTGTTATACATGAACATATCTGTAGAATAAATTCCCAAAAGTGGAGTTTCTAGGTTCAAAGGTAAGCACATCCCAAATTTGATACAGGTTGTGTCAATTACACTGCCTTCAGCAATTTATGAGAGTGACCCTTTCCCCAAATCCTCACCAGTACGGTGTGTTAGCAAACTTTTTCATCATCGCCCATCTGATGGGTGGAAATAATATCTAAATGAAGTTTCAATTTGCATTTTTCTTATTTTGGATGAAGTTGTGCAACTATCATATATTTAATTTGGTATTTGATTTTCTACAAATAATCTGTCTATTATACTTTGGTCATTTTCTATCTGGTCTTCTAAAATTGATTCATAGGGGTGCCTGGGTAGCTCAGCATCCTACTCTTGATTTCAGCACAGGTCATAATCTGACAGTTTGGGAGACTGAACCCTGCACTGGACTCTGTGCTGATAGTGCAGAGCCTGCTTGGGATTCTCTCTCTGTCCCTCCCTTGCTCACTTGTGTGCACCTGTTCTCTCTCTCTCTTTCTCTCAAAACAAATAAACTTAAAAAATAAATTTGATTTATAGGAGATGTTTTTATATTAAGAACGTCCCTATTCAGTGATATAAATTGTAAATATTTTTTCAGTTTGTCATTTTTTTTTTAATTTTTTTTTCAACGTTTATTTATTTTTGGGACAGAGAGAGACAGAGCATGAATGGGGGAGGGGCAGAGAGAGAGGGAGACACAGAATCGGAAACAGGCTCCAGGCTCTGAGCCATCAGCCCAGAGCCTGACGCGGGGCTCGAACTCACGGACCGCGAGATCGTGACCTGGCTGAAGTCGGACGCTTAACCGACTGCGCCACCCAGGCGCCCCAGTTTGTCATTTTTTCTAACTTCACAGAAGTTTTTGCAAGGGATGAATTTTTATTTTTATGTAGTCAGTTGTATTGGACTTTTCTATTTTGGCTTCTGGGTTTTGTGTCAGACTTAGAAAGGACTTATCCTGTACTCCAAGATTATTAAAAACTGACTTTACTCCTTCTTATAGTTTTTTCATGGTTTTATTTTTAGTGTTAAAAATGATCTATCTGGAATTTATTTGGGTCAGGTATGAGTTGTGGATTCAACTTTACTTAATTTCTGGATTTCTACATAGTTGTCTCAACACCAGTTTATTTAACTATCTCTTCCCCATAGATTTATTTTTTAATTTTTTTTAAAGTTTATTTATTTTTTATTTTTTAGAGAGAGAGAGAGGGGAAATGTACAAGTGGGGGAGGAACAGAGAAAGAGAGGGAGACACGGAATCTGAAGCAGGCTCCAGGCTCTGAGCTGTCAGCACAGAGCCCAACATGTGGGTGGAACTCACAAACCTTGAGATCATGACCTGAGCCAAAGTCTTGCCACTTCACTGACTGAGCCATCCAGGCATCTCTTCCCCATGGATTTAAATACCACTTTTAGCATATACTAAATTCCTGTATATGTTTGAGTTTATTTCTGGACTTTGTGGTCTGTTCTATTGAAGAATCACTTCCTCTTTGAAAGGACTCTTCAGCTTATTAAAATATTCTTACAAGAGTCCTATAAATATTGGGTTGCCTTTTGCATTTGTTAACTGTTTATATATCACTAAGTACTTGACAGAGAAGATTGGAGGAAAGAGGGGAGGAGGCAGTGAAGCATAAGACTAATTTGTTAAGAACAAGTACATATTGACAGTCCATCTAAAATTTTCATGTAAATCAGTAAGAAAATAAGAGTTGCTTTATTAAAAGAGTAAGAAATACCCTGTTTATCTAAAATGTGAGATACCTCTGTAAAGCCAGTCACAAGGTGCTATTCCAAAATGTGCACAGTAGATGAGAATACTGGCTCTGGAGTCAGTCTGCCTAAGTTCATATCTTTGCTATATAGTAGTAATATTTTGAAGAAATGCTGTGGCTCTTCTCCAAGGGCCTCAATGTACTGCCTGGCTTGTATATTCTTCCACAGTTCTTTTGGAACAGAGCTTGATAGATTTATCTGCTCTAAGTCCAGTTAACTGTGGTCACTTAAACACCTGGTAGATTTCAGCTCTCACTACTACTACTGCTTGAGAGCTTAGAATTCTCGAGCAGGGGTTAACAAACTAGTAGCCAGCAGGTCAAATCCAGCCTCCTGCCTGTTTTTGTACTCATATTTTTAAAGGATTGTAAAAAAAAAAAAAAAAAAAAAAAAAAAAACCACCCACCCAACCAAAGAAAAATATGTAACAGAGGCAGTATGTGAACTGCAAAGCCTAAAATCTTTACTGTATATGTGGCTTTTTGCAGAAAATGTTTGCCAGCCCCTATTCTGAGTATGGATTAGTTCTTTGTCTTAAAAAAATCATACTTGTCTTGCCAATAACAAAGCAAGCTGCCTCTTACACTCTAAATGCAATTATAAGGCATTTACATGGTATAGAAATAGGGTCTTTTTGTTTTATTCTCCATACTGCAGCTCATCTAACCTTCATTTTCATGAAACAGCTGATGGAGATTTAAAGGCTCACAAGAGAATTTCCTTTGCATGACTTTGAGGCAGGATTCATGGCTGAAAATCCGAGTGAGCTTTCAAGACAGACTTTTCAGGCTGTGACCCTACACCGTTACAGGTTTGTTTAGAGTCAATCAAAGTAACTAGACATCAATTTATTTTTGAAACCTCTATTTTCTTCTTCTTGGTTTTCTTGTGCGCTTGTAATGAATCATTTCTTTCCTTTGCTGTTCCCCTCTTCACTCCTCTGTGCATACACACATATATGTACTCTCTTTAGCTGAATCTCTGGGGTCTGGAAATTATTTCCTGGATACGTGAAATCATTGAATCATAGACTATTAAAGAAGTTATAATACCATATAATATTTTTATAATATTCAGGGAGCCTTGAAATATTTTACACAATTGCATTTTATACACAATTACACAATTCAACTAAGGCCCTTATTTTACACACCAGATAACTGGAACCATGGAAGGCTTAGTTAAATGTCCAAGGTCACACAGCTAGGAAGCGACAGGGCTGGACTAGAGGATGGGTCTCCTGACTGCTATTTCATTATCAAAAAAGAAAGCACTTTCCCTGGCAAGCATGTCTCCTCTTTTTCCTGAGGTGCTAAAAGCAAGCTGCATTGGAAAAGAAATATAAAGGTAGAGGCTGTCCTTCTAGCTTGTTCTCTTCCTCCATAGCATTCAGATTGGGCTTGTCCATGTTACTAATTTCTCTATCCAATACTCCACATTGAGGAGAAAATAATCCATTAAGTTTAATTCTTTTATTCTTTAAAAAATTTTTTTAACGTATATTCATTTTTGAGAGACAGAGAGAGACAGATATGAGTGGGGAATGGGCAGAGAGAGAGGGAGAAACAGAATCTGAAGCAGGTTCCAAGCTCTGAGCTGTCAGCACAGAGCCTGACGTGGGGCTTGAACTTACGAACTACGAGATCATGACCTGAGACGAAGTCTGACGCTCAACTAAGCCACCCAGGAGCCCCAAATTCCTTTATTCTTACTTGCCTTATTGTACTTGGATTGCTGGGACTGCTCATCTTATAATTTATTTTTGGAACAAAAGCTATTGTTGGTTATTTAGAAATGGACTCTGTTCTTTTTTTCTTCCCAAGTATTTCATCATTTTCTATTTCATCTGGACTATAATGAGATGGATTACTTATTAACATAGAGAACCCTCTGGTTGTCCTAATTTCAACCAAGGTATACCTTGACAAGTAGGGGCTGGAATTTGTAGCCTTCACAGATTGGTCTTGACTCTCAGTTCTTCCTAGATCTCTATTAATCTCTCTCTTTGTCTCTCTGTCTTTCCATCTCTGTCTCTCAAAATGTGTTTTAAAGACTTGGGCAACTTCTTAGGAAAGACTTCTTTGCTCATAAATGGGAAGACAATGTAGAGTGTCCACTTCATTTTAGAAACTACTTGGTTCATTGTTTCACATCTGTAGACAGCTAAATTTTTTTTTCCCCAAGGTAGAGCAGAGCTTAGTGGTATTTAACAAGTAGAAGCTGTCTGCAGAGTGATAGTGTTTAGCTGAAATGGATAAAGATTCTTATTTTTTTTTAACCCATGAGAATGTCTTTGGCTGAATTAGAGAATTCTCCATATTTGAGAATGTCTTTCAGTCTCTCAGCTTAAACTCCAAGCTTTTCAGGGACCACTTAGCATTAGCTATACCTGTACCATCAAACCAGTCTCCATATTTCTTTATTTTTTTATTTTTTTATTTTTTTAATATATGAAATTTATTGTCAAATTGGTTTCCATACAACACCCAGTGCTCATTCCAAAAGGTGCCCTCCTCAATACCCATCACCCACCCTCTCCTCCCTCCCACCCCCCATCAACCCTCAGTTTTTTCTCAGTTTTTAACAGTCTCTTATGCTTTGGCTCTCTCCCACTCTAACCTCTTTTTTTTTTTTCCTTCCCCTCCCCCATGGGTTTCTGTTAAGTTTCTCAGGATCCACATAAGAGTGAAACCATATGGTATCTGTCTTTCCCTGTATGGCTTATTTCACTTAGCATCACACTCTCCAGTTCCATCCACGTTGCTACAAAAGGCCACATTTCATTTTTTCTCATTGCCATGTAGTATTCCATTGTGTATATAAACCACAATTTCTTTATCCATTCATCAGTTGATGGACATTTAGGCTGTTTCCACAATTTGGCTATTGTTGAGAGTGCTGCTATGAACATTGGGGTACAAGTGCCCCTATGCATTAGTACTCCTGTCTCCCTTGGATAAATTCCTAGCAGTGCTATTGCTGGGTTATAGGGTAGGTCTATTTTTAATTTTGTGAGGAACCTCCACACTGCTTTCCAGAGCGGCTGCACCAATTTGCATTCCCACCAACAGTGCAAGAGGGTTCCCGTTTCTCCACATCCTCTCCAGCATC
>NW_024420481.1:5000637-5060225 GCF_014898765.1 Herpailurus yagouaroundi
TATGGACTAGTGCTCTGAATCAGGTCCCTCAGAAGGCCTCATTTCAAATGTGGACCTTCTCTACTGACTAGATCATGATCTCATATTATAGGATTTTGATAAGATCTGTCAGCATTTTTTTTTTAAAGATCTAGGTATAGCTTAGATTTCCTAGTCTGCTGACTACTTAGTGACAGTTCATCCAAAAGAGCAACAGGATGATTAATGGGATGTGAAAATGTGATTGGTCAGAAAAATTGTTAGTGTGTTACAAAGTGAAGCTACTCCTCTTCTATCTTGGAAGAATCAGTCAATAATGGTAAGTTTCCCTGAAATTATACTCTTTGCCCAAATTTCTACTGAAATAATTTGACATTTAACCAGCTGACCATTATCATACTACATTAAGCAGTTAAACTTTCTGTATGGCTTTGACTATTCTCTTTCCATTAGTTGAATCTTTTTGGCTTTATGTTCTGCCATTTGCCCATTTAATTATTTTATCATTTTGGCTATCATGCTGGATTGCCATTGTTTCGTTGACACTGTGATTTGGATAGTAGCAATAATATGCAGTTAAAAAACAAAATTCTGGGACCCCTGGGTGGCTCAGTCAGTTAAGCATCCAACTCTTGATTTCAGCTCAAGTCATGATCTCACCTTCATGAGTTCGAGCCCTGCATCAGGTTCTGCACTGACAGCTTGGAGCCTGCTGGGGATTCTCTCTCTCTCTCTGCCCCTCCCCTACTCACGCTTTTGCATGCTCTCTCTCTCAAATAAAACTTAAGAACAAACAAAATTCAATGGTGTAAGTTTGATGATCTAATTGGCTTTATTAAGTGATTCATGAATTGGGCAGCATCCGTTCTAGTGAGTAGGGGGGAGCTCTGAGGAGTTGTACAAAATGGATTTTTATGAGAAGGAGGGTGGTTCAAGGAAGTTATTAGCAAAACAAAAGATTGTTTTAGACAAGTCATCTTCCCTTAGAAGAAGGGGCAAGGGGTCTTGTTATGCAGATTACCTCATCATCCTTTGAGGGGGAGGTAATGGGAGAGGGCCCAAGTGACAGATTACCTCCTTGGTGCTGATCAGCAAATTCCTGACTAAATGATTAAGACTACATTTTTGGGGAAGATCAAAATTGCAGTTAGGTTAGGTAGTAAGCTCTAGTTTGGTGACTTGGCATAGCATAAGTGACTCCATCTTGGGCCTGTGGTTTTCTTTCTAACAATGCTTTCCTCTTTATGACTTTGTAGCTTTCATCCTAGCACATTCTCATCCCACATGGTTCATACCTTTCCTTAGCTTCATCATGCAGACTTTTGGTATTTGTACATATTGCCTTCTGGCTATTTCTTAAGCTCTTAAAATTCTGACATCTTTTCCACTTTACATTTTTTCCCTCCTATATCTTACTGTTCTTGATTTTTTGTTTCACAGCAACATGTACCTGCAGTTCTCAACTGAAAATGCAATTCAATTGATATATATTCGGACTCACTATTTGCAAGGTACTGTGTTAGGTTCTGTGGAGATTTCAGAGATAAGTGTGGCTCAATTTTTGTGTCTAAGGAACTTATGGTTGAGTAGACAGTGAGGATAAATATTCACCCCAATATCTACTTATAGTTAGACCATAACAGTCTCCCAAAGAAGAAATATGAGAGGAAGAGATTGTATTTAGCTAGGTGATAAGGAAAGGATCACTGAAGAGGGAATAGTTGAGATGGATCTTGGAGGTGTGTAGGATGTTGACAGGTAGAGGTAGAATTGGGAGAAGAGCATGAGCAGAGAGTTGGAATGATTCTTGATCATGGGTCCTACCTAGAGAATTTAGGGCATAGACATTACCATTTGTCTGAGTAAAGCAAACTGTAAGTGCTATGGCAAAGGTAAAAGAATAAAAATGACAGTAATTTAAAGGCCCTGTTGATTTAAAATCAGCAATTTATGGGGGTGCCTGGGTGGCTCAGTCGGTTGAGCATCCAACTTTGGCTCAGGTCATGATCCCACGGCTTGTGGGTTCAAGCCCCTTGTCTCTGTGCTGACAGCTCAGAGCCTGGAGCCTGCTTCAGATTCTGTGTCTCCCTCTCTCTCTCTGCCCCTCCCCTGCTGATGCTCTCTCTCTCAAAAATAAATAAACATTAAAAAAATTTTTTAAAAATCAGCAATTTATGATACTTGGCTTAACATAAGTATTTTTATTGTGTTAAGAGTAGTGAGTTGAATAAATTAAAAAAACATGGATTTATTTTGGTTCACATCTATTAGCTGTGCAATCTTTAGCAGGTTACTTAGCAGATCTATGGCTCAGTTCCCTTACCTGTAGAAAATGAGATAATGGTTAAAACAGTGCCTGACTTATAGTAAGCACACAATAAATTGTTGCCATTATAACTTAAAAACAGTATGCTCATGACTTGAGTTTCAGTTTCTGTCTTGGGATGTCTCTGTACTTAAGGAGGGTCCAGCTGCTAACTGGCAGACTGAACACTCTAGATCTATGCCTGGGATCTCTGCATATAGCCATAATCTGGAAGTCCTGTACTAGGCAGAGTTTAGACTTGAAAGATTACCAGGAAGAACAGATAATGTGTATTCCAAATCATATGTAGCCTGTTAGAAAGGTTTGAAGCTTACCTGAAACACTAAAAGTCATTTTGCTTGAAGTAGACAATTTTCCAGATTTAGTCACAAGATGCTCAGTGCTGTTGCCACCTTTTCGAGCACAGGTGTGAGGCAGTTAGGCATGGATGTGTGATTTCCTCTTTCAGCTGATACAAAGAAAGGCTGATTGCTTTGCTTGATGCTTAACAAAAGGCAGCAGCTGTGGGTTCACTGAACACTTGCTGGGAGGAAACATTGTTTTCCTTCTGGGGTATATTTAAATCAAGGAGGTTGTTTGGTGGAAGAGCGCCTGGAAGAATTTGCTGTTGCCAGTGGCCCTGCTTTAGGAAGACAAGGTTTGTCAAACTTACCTAAAAGATCACCCATTATTGGGGTGTGTGGCGGTTAAATGGGGTGTCTGTCTGATCGGATGGGGGCCCCCAAATGTGGGGCAATGATTGGGTGGAAGCCGGTAGCAAGCCAGTGGCCAGGGCAGGGAAACAATTCACCTGAAGCAGAACAAAGGAGATAGAAGTATTTTAATACACAGCAAGGAAGTAGCGGGCAGGACAAGGAAGAGGAGGCAGTCTGCAATGAGGCGGTGAGTGGGGGTTGTTTTTAAAGGGTTTTCCCTTTTTTGGTAACTCTGCGTAGTTGTAAGTAGCCTATTGGTTAGTCACCTGATGGGCCTATCTGTATTCAGCCAGGGGTTTGCTGTGGGTCCTTTCTACATTTCATTGCTCAAGCCTGTTTCCCTAAAAGTGGCCACTACAGGGTGGTTATTTTTAGAGTGCAAAGGGGTTCCTTAAGGTTTAAGGTGCTTTTTTTAGTACCTTTATGCTTTAACCTATAGACCATTGATTGAGAGGAGTCAAAACTGAAGTTTTTGCAGCTATCCGATCATTCGAAGATCCATTAGGAAAATGCACTCATCTTGAGTTGGTGAAAATTCATTTTATAATCCTGTTTGCTTGCCACCTGTATTGAATTTCTTCGATGGACCAGGCATTATAATAGGTACTGGAGAAGAAAAGTTATTCTCTGGCCTCAAAGAAATTCCCTTCTGGGAAGTGGTAAGCTCAATAACAGACATGAGTGAGAAAAAGCCTGGTCATCAAAGAGAGGTTATTGGGGATGTGTTTTCTTCATCTTTGTGGTCACATGCATCTGCAAGGGTTTGCTTGACAAACAGTAAGAGGTTAAAATATTTTTTGAATTTCCAAAAAGGTAAAATTACACAACTCTGCTGGAGTTCAGAAGAGTGTATAAGGTCCAGCCACAGAGATAAGTCCTGGCAGCCAGAGTCATTTCTGTATCAAGGGTTCACCTTTGTGATGAATGAGATATGACCCTTTTGCTCTCTCTCTCTGTCACACACACACATCACTCTTCTGGTCATTTCTCTACCTTGTGGGGATCTGTGCTCAGCTGAGGTCTTTAAGAGCCATCCCATATACTGTTAGAGCCTGGCTGCATTGGTTGAGGCAGCCCTAGGACCCTTATATCTCCCATGGCTGCCACTTTTACTTAAAACCAGAAGTGGTCAATGCCTTACTCAAGAAAGACACAAAATCTGGAAACAAGCTACACTTGCCCCTAGTAGTAGTTAAAGGTGGCACATGTGAGTTAGGAATGAAGAATGAGGAAGGAAATAACAGAAGATAGAGGTGACATTAGCTGAGGCAGCAACTTTGAGAAATCCATCTTGGCCAGTTGAGCCAGTTTTTGTTAGTGTCAAAATGGAATCTTTGAACTATTTTATACAGGTTGGGATACTGAGGAACATGTATTTCTCTTTTCATGGCAAGTGTCAGAAAGAACACTGTCAGCGTTTTTTTAACATTTTTTTTTTTGGTTTTTATTCTCTAATATACAAATCAACCATAGGTAAAATTATGAGGCCAGAAAAATTTGTCTTTGGTAGTCCATCTTCATTGGCTTCCTGTCCTACTTCCTTTTATCCCTTTGATGGTCTGGTCTGTCCCTTTCCTTTTCATCCCTTTCTAGATTCGCTGAACCTGCAACCTTTCTTGTGTCCCAGCGCTGTTAAATCCTGCTCCAGGAAAGCCTGGAAAACTTCATTAAGGGAAAATGACTGACAGCAGCTCCAAGAGCCACTGTATAGAGTGCCATGACTCCATTTAAGAGAGAGATCTCTATATGAAAATTTTGGCATCTGGTCCCCATTGGATGTTGGGGTGGAGGCTGTGGTGAGATGGGATGGGGGCATTTTGTTTCCTTCTTAATGCACTCTGAATTTGAATCTCAACAAGCAAGTGATCTCTCTCTGCTCAGTACAATGGTAAAGAACATAGGCTTTGAAATCAGACTGACCTGGATTCTATCCCAGATTCATCACTTAACAATTGGGTGGCCTTAAACAAGTTCTGTATCCTGTTTCTCAGTTTCCTCAACTGTAACATGTGGATGAAAATAGCTAACTGGGCTGTTTTAAGCACTAAGTAATGTAGAGAAGGGTATTAACATATAGTGATCATTTAAATATTTAGTATTAAATACAACCTCATTCATGCCACTCCTCTGCTCCGAAATCTTCCAAGATCTCCTACTGTCCTACAGAATCAAGTTCTAAACTCTTATTTTGAGGTTTACAATTCAAAAGATTTGGCCTGGGAGGCTCAGTGTGTTGAGCGTCTGACATCAGCTCAGGTCATGATCTCATGGTTTGTGGGTTCGAGCCCTGCATCAGGCTCTGTACTGACAGCCCAGAGCCTGGAGCCTGCTTTGGATTCTGTGTCTCCCTCTCTGCCCCACTCCTGCTTGTGCTCTCGCTCTCAAAAATAAATAAATATTAAAAAAAATTAAATGTAGGTAAAGCCAGTCCTATTTTGTAGAAAAATATACAGAAATCCAAAATAATTCCTCTTCACCTTAGGCTAGGCAGGGAGATTGTGGAGGCAGGCAGGGGAGCACTAGTAATCCATGAATGGGTAACAGGTTCTTTTCACAATTAAGAAACTCGTGCCCAAAGAAAATAAATCACACAGTCAGCCATAGAGACCTTGAATTTGGACCCTGTAGTCCTCTCAGTTTGGAGTTTTAGGCCAGCTTTCATTTACTGTACTGCTTCCTATTTTCTAGAGTAGCCTAGATGTGGAGATGAATAACAAAACTCACTTTCAGACATTAACAAATTAGTTGTAATTAATTTCTCAGAGCTGCTTGCATTCCCATGTGATATCCTAAGGAAAGGGGCACTTAAACAGATAAGTGTAGGTGAGAGACGTGAGATACTGCAGGGAGGGCAACACCAGATGGTTCATAGCAATGGGAGGCATGAGAGCGCTGGGCATCTGGAGAGCAGAGAGCCACAAGAGGAATGAAGGCATGCTCTAAGCAAGATTTTTTTTTGCCTTTCAGGTGTACTTCATTTGCCTTTGGGGCAGTGGCAGGGATGGGGAATATAATGATGGTTAAGGTTCAGGGTTGACTTGAAGTCTGCTGAAGAGAGGTCACCTAATCTTGACCTTCATTCACTGATGCTGAATTCAGCATTCAAACAAATTACTCTTTGCAGTTAAAATCTCCATAGATGAGTCCTTTTGTAATCTGTGCTTAGTGTGCTAATGAATCCTGCTTGTCTATGAATTTATCATTGAAGGGCTTATGAAGTGCAGTCTATCAAAAATTGTTTTGTATCTTCAGCTTGCTTCTTAAATTGTCATTGATGAATGTGTACTGATGCTCAGAGTCCCCATTATGGCACCTTACTAGAGCTTGACTTATGCCCCAATTATTAACTTTGGTTGCCTTGTGCTCTAGCACCTCAGGAAATTGCCATTCCTAAATTTTATGGAACTTAATCAGGTAATATTTCCAGGAAATATAATACTCATGCTAGATGTGCAAGAGAACATTTCCTGATTTCCATGTACCCAGGAAACTAAATTAGTAAGGCAGCTTCAGAACACTTGACTGACTAGCTATGAGGCCTTGGTCTAGTCACTTCCCCTGAATCTGGTTTCCCTTCCATGATAAAGGGAATAATTTCCTTACCTCACAGGATTATGGTGTTGATTAAATGAGAAGGCGTTCAAAAGTACACAATAACCTGTGAAGTACAGAAGGAGATCATTAGAGGAATAACAGCCCAGAGGAGGTGAAATATTATGCAAATATCTGATATTAATGTCTGGAGGTAATGGAATGTAATGGTTTAGAGCATGGGCTCTGAAATCAAACTGCTTGGCCTCACATTCCTGTTCTACCATTTATTAGCTGTGTGATCATGGGTATGTTAAACTCTGAGGGTCAGTTTCCTCACCTCTAAAATGGGATAATAATAGAACCCATATCCATAAGATAGTTAATAAGAGTAAACGATTAATGCATATTAAGTACTTAGCACAGTATCTGGTACGGGGTAAGCTGCTGTTAAGAACAATAGTAAAACAGAACAAATTCCTTGTACTATGTTGCAAGGATCAACTTTCATGTATGCAGTCACATTTGTTTATTAAGCAACTTTGTGAGGTTGACAGGACAAGTATTATCACCATTTCACAGACTGGTGGACAATTTCCTTAAAGACCCTCAGCAAGTAGGTAATAGGCCTTTCATGAGAACACAGAGCTCTGGATGTCTTTCTTCAGAAGGCCTGAAGTGAATTCTGGGACTTGTCTAGATGATGGAAATGAGGCAGGGGAGAACTTTCTGGCTAGGGATTTTCTCCGGGTAGAAAGAAGCCTTCCTCCTATGCCTATGTTTGGTCCCTGACCTACCATATGGAATATCATAGAGCTATCAGACAAATCATAAGCAGGAGCAAAGGAGGCTTCATCACTTCCTCTTTGTATTGGGTAACATGCCTGAATTGGAGCCCCTCACTTCTCTTATTACTAAGAAATACATTTCATTATTAATTAGTGCAGCTTCTTTTTAATATAATTTAAGAATGTTACTATCTATTGTGCTCTGTAAGCCTTTCCCACGCCTGTTTCTTGTGAGGCAGTCTTTTTTTTTTAACTTTGTTAATCACAGCAGATATCTCTGTCATTTGGGGACCCACTCTGTATTAATGAATATGGATTGGACTCTTCCTAATTGTTCTCTGAACACCTCCCAATTTTCAGGAGGGTAATTGATTTCAATCAACTTCTTTAGTGCACTCTCTACACTCTTGAAGCCTGTAATTTTCAAGTTCAATATTTGTGTGCTTGTACCCTCAGGAGTGCTTCAGTTGGATCCCATTATAATCCCAGAATTCTAACCAGTCACCAACTTGGAGAGTATTTATCATTTAACTAATTTATTTTTTAGTATGGCTGAGCCATGATTTAGAGCATAACACATATACAAAATCTAAATTTTCTGAAAAGCCAAATTATAAAAGCACTTCTAAGTTTAAAATATAAAAAAGCTACTTGGCTTTAGTGAAGAGTATATTGAAATATTTCCTATGCCTTTAGCTGTATAGTAGAGCCTGGGGCAAAGAAACTAAAGGTCAGATGTCAGGTGTTCACTGTGGACAATTAAAGAGAAGACTCACAAATGACAGAAGCTCATTGGGGCAGTAACATTCCATTTACAAAATTTGGTTTTAGCAGAGAATAAAGATAAGTATATTTAGATACATTTCCACATAATAGCCTTTTCTGGTTCTGAAACCTTCCCCATATCACATATCATAAATATATATGGACATATATGTATATATTGCTCAAGTTCATGTGCAAAGATCTATGGTGACTATTTTTCTATGGAATTTGGAACAATTAATTTTACCCCACGCTAGATATTCTATCATTAGTTCTGCCTCTGAGATCTCAAAGCTGCTTATTAGATTTTTTGAGACGAATACCTAAATTGAGAACACTTTCATCACTATTTTGTATTAGAATTAATTTCATTGAGGTTCATATTCCTATTCTTTGAGATTCTTATTGCCATGCTTCAACTGAACTATTGGAAAAACCCAGCTGGACTTCCTACTTCTCTTTTCTGTGCACTTCAACCCATCACACACCATTGCCAGAATCATTTTCCGAAAACATTGTGCATTCCCTTGTTAAATCTTCAATGGCTACCTATTACCATTGGCCTGGAATTCCATACCCCATAATTTAAATTGTAAACTTACCTTTCCAAGTCTATTTGCTATTATAGCTTCATATATGGTGTGTTCCAGCCAGTGGAACTGCTGTGATTCCTTGAACACTCCATGCATATTCACACATACCCCTGTGTCTATATATACTGCTCTTTCAAACCAGCATCTCTTCCTCACCATCTCTCTGTATCTTCATTTTAGGGGTCTGCATTTGTTAGGGTAAACATAAGGCTTTTGTGGAGAGATGGACGGAGAGACGGAGAGACGGAGAGACGGAGAGACGATAGTGTAGAATGGCTTTAAAAATTCGGAAGTTCTTTTTTTCTCTCCAGTGACTGTTCTGTCGTGTTTCAGAATGGCAGTGGCTCAGCTTTGCATGGTCATTCAAGACCTTAGCCTCCTTACAGGTTCTCATTTCAACAAGTTATTGCTCTTCCATCCCTTAGGGTTTAGTTCTCATCTGAGTGGTCAGTGCTGGCCCACCTCATCCAGGTTCCAGCTGGAAGAAGAGGAAGGAGTGAATAAGGTCTACTCTCTTAAGATCTAAGCCTGGAAGAGACACATGCCACTTTTCACATTCCATTGGCAATAAATTAGTCACACATTCACACATAACTACAAAGGAGGCTAGGCATTGTAGTCTAGCCACATGTATGGAAGAAGTGGAGGGCAAATTTTGGTGGTCAGGTAGAAGTTTAGGTTACACTGTTGAAATCTGGTTCATGTGCCATCCTCCTTTCAGGCCTTTCCTGAACCCCTCAGCTGCCAGTGATTTCTCCTTCCTCTGAACTATTGTAGTCCAGGTTTCTCCACCTGTCACATGTATAAGAATCACCTGTGGTATTGTTAAACCAGAGTCTTCATCAGTTGTTCAGGGGCAGGGCCTGCGATTCTGCATTTCCAACAAGCTCCTCAGTGATACTCATGTGCTGGTCTGCAGAACTCACTGTGTGTGTGGAGGATCAAGCCCATTTTCTATTCCTCTCTTGTGGGATGTAACTTTTCCTCCTTCATAGTAGCTATTCATGTGCATATCTTCATCTCCTTAATAGACTGTTAACTCTCATGGCAGGCTCTGGATTTCTTTGGCATCTTGTTTTTCTCATCCTGCCTCTCTGTAGCACCAGGAATAGTCTTGTACACTTAGAAGTACTTACTAAGTATTTGAATAATTGAGTAGTATCAACTAATTTAGAATATTAAGCATAAACTTTAAGTTTTATTTAAATTCTGGTTAATTAGCATATAGTGTAATATTAGTTTCTGGCATACAATATAGGAATTCAATACTTCCATACATGACCTGGTGGTCATCACAACAAAGAGCATAAACTTTTAAAAGGCAACACTACTTATGCCTGGTTTTGGACTATGCTTAATGCAATCACTTGTTTGAAAATGGTTTGTTAAAAACCCCACTGCCACATAGCCTAGCCAAACCAAGGGAGAATCTGCCAGAGAGCCGAGCTAAGTGGAATTCAGCAAATGGAAACCACATTTTATCAAATCTTTTCCCTTACATGGGCTGTGACTGTTTCAAAGGAAATGCTAATCCCTATGTTTGGAATTCATTTCCAGAGAGCCTCTCTGTTTAACAAGAGTAGTTTTGTGCCCACAGAGCTTCATGAGCCAGCTTGATAATTTTTGTTGAAGAGATGGTTGTTTTTGTTTTTGTTTTTTTTCCTGGAAGCACTCCATGATCTTCCATTTGGAAAGTCTCAAGTTGAGTTCCAATTAAAGCTGAATGAGAAGGACTCTTCTCAGCTTTCCCCCATTTTAACCTGTTCTTTTTTTCAGTCCTGACATATGTTCTGGGCCTCATATTCTGGGCCTTGAGGTTTAGAGTGGAAGAAGGGAGAAGAGATGAAGTGGGCTGGGGTTGAAAACAGAGACTATTTTGTAATCTAGTCTGATTCACATGGAGCAAAGGAGACCTGAGATCTTCTGCCTCACTCCTCCAGCCTGCATCATGAAACCCCAAACTGGAACTGGTTTCTACTTGGCAATTGTCATAAATGAGATAGGGCTGAAGTTTCTCTTTTGGTGTTTGTATGGAAAAAGGTTTCACAAGCAAATGAATCCTGTTACCAAGATTTTAGAGATTCTTAGCCTAGTTGGAGAAATAAGTTTTAGTCTCTATTAGCCCCTCAACTAATGCACCAATCACAAACCACAGAACTTCAGAGTGGGGTCCTCACTTTTCACCTGCAGGCTCTCTCCTTGGCAGTACCTTGTTAGTCCTTAATTCCGTGACTGGGCTTTGGAACTGAGAAAAGGATATTCAGACATGCTACTAATTTCTACTGACTGGTCCCTTTCCTTACTGTGATTATGTAAGGGTTTATGGTATTATCAGTGCAGTGTGTCCTAATAAGTTGTTATTGCGCGTTATTGTACATGACTTTGTAAGTATTCCACACGTTTTGGCCTTCCCACTCCTTGGTGAGACCTTATAGCTTCACAATTCAAGAATGAAAATGTTCCCAACAGGGTTGGGACTAGGGTGAGCCAAGCCAGGCCACCGGAGAACACAATTTAAGGAGGTACTCACTCAAACATGCTGACCCTGCACTTGTATGACCCTGAGAGTCAGAGTCTTCTTAAATTTTGTGCTTTAGGGAACTGGCTTGCATTATCTTAGTCCAGTTTCTGATTCTCAAGGCAGAGAGCCCAAAGTACTAGCTTCTGAGATCATTTGAATAACAGTCAGGCTTTTAAAACCTCATATTCCTTTTCTTTTTTGGTAAATGTAGAGATCTGACAAATGCAGATGGGAGAAAATAAAAATGAAATTCAGCAATCACGATTTTATTCATCATATTAATGTAAGACTGTCATTCTGTTCATTTGCCCTCTATGCTAGAGCTAAACAAAGTCTTGACATAGATTTTATAATAAGCATACATTCATTATTGGCTTTGGGGATCTCCTTTGATTTAACTCTTGACATTGCTCCTTGGTCTCAGAGACCCCTGAATTTTCAGACCATCAATGGCACATCTAAATACAGACAAGCACATCATTCCTATCCACTGCCTAACTGTACCCACTTGCAAAGCACACATGGACACCACCTAATTAGCTGTGATGTGCATTTTGGCATATGTCAGAAGTTAAAGCCACTTCCTTACAGAAACTCAAAATCTGAATTTATCTTTATTAAGGCCTTGTCCAAATGATAAATATACATTGCCTCTTTGCTATCTGTTTGCAAATAAATCACTTTAGGATTGATTTGCTAACAGCTTTCTTCACTCTAAGGGTCCTTCTGCCCCAGAAGTCACACCATCCTTCTTCACAAATGCTGATAGCCAAACAAACACCAAACTGATCATAGTGAACAAAGAAGGAAATCTGGGGCAAGGGTAAGCAACTCCCTTTGCACATCCTAGAAAAAAACAGCCTGACAAGGCACAATATCACATTCTAGAAATCTATCCACCCCTCCCCCCCCCCCACCAAACTGCTGTTGAGTATATGAGTAAACAGATGGGATGTATTCACTCTTTTTTTCAGCAAAGTACTGTGGACTCTGGTACTTCAGTCAGGAATTACAAACTCCTCCAGAAGGCTGCCAGGTACTATAAATAAATAAAACTGGCTGGGTTATGAGGCATTGAGACTGGTATGGACTTTGGGGAAACAGAATACATTTCCCAACCATTCCAGCCTCCTTTTACCACATGGGAATGTGGGCCAAATGTTGTTATATCTTCTGAGTCTTCAAGAGAAGGAGGCAGCTTGGTTTTTTCCGAACACAATAGTTTCCATTTTTTAAATGTTCAAAAGTTAAAATTTTATCTTATTAAAGAAATTTTTAAAGTCACTGTGGGGGACAAACATGAAGGATAGATATGTCTCACTAAGCCTCGAAGTCTTAACTCCGGCTCATCTGTGGTTCCTATTCAGTATGATAGCTCTTGATTCACTTGGGGACTTTTAGTGGCTCAGCCGGTCATGTTTAGGTTGTATGTTCTTAAAATGCCAAGATGTTAAGATTTTAAAGAGTCAGTTTTATGAAGATCTTTGCTTTCCTGCAGCCTTAGCTGCTTCTCTACATTCCCCGTACAACTGTAGACCCTCCATTTCCATTAGCCAGATGAAACTGATTGCCCTGCCTTTGTATTTAAAAACAAAATTAAAAAAAAAAAAAAACAAAATTTAAGTTTATTTGTTTGAGAGAGAGAGAGAGAGCGCACAAGTGGAGTAAGGGCAGAGAGAGAGGGAGACAATTCTAAGCAGGCTCCATGCTGTCAGTGGTGAGCCCGACGTGGGGCTCAAACTAATGAACTGAGAGATCATGACTTGAGCTGAAATCAAGAGTTGGATGCTTAACCGACTGAACCACTCAGGTGCCCCTTTTCCTGCCTTTATCTTTAGAGTGAGGCCACAAGAACTCCCTGGAACCACCTGCTTCCTGAGGAAGAAGCGAATAGAAATATTGCTGTTCTAACCAGCTTGGCTTTCTTAAATTCTTAACATCTTGCTTGTCGCAACTGCTAACTTCTTGGCCCTTTTGATTTCTCTTGGCCGATTTTGAATTTGGCAGTTGTTGACTAACAGTTGTGGAGCTCGAATCCAGGTCTACTTCTTGAGGGAATATGTTCTCTAAATTTATTCCTTGTAGGTTGTTGAGGGAATGTGTTCTCTAAATTTATTCCTTGTAGGTTGAATAATACTTCTTTGATTTGCCCTGTGACCTATATGGCGTTTTCCTGCCTTTGTGATCTAAGACTTGAGATTGCCTTATGGTCTGTGGAAGCTCCAACACGTCCCAAAGATTTTGGTTAACTTCCAGGGGAGCCTCATATACTTCCCGGGCACTCACATTGTCCCTATCCCACACTATATTTACTTGGTGTGCAAGATAGCCTTTCTTTCCCTTTCCTTCCCTCCCCCCACCCTTTCTCTCTCTCAAACCATCCATGGGGTCAGTAGATTTTCCCAGTGTGTATGTGGTCAGGGTTACGTTACCCTTGCCTCCCAGGCTTGTTCCATCTCACTCTCCCTATGACCCTCCTGTTTCTGCTCCTCACCTCTCCTTACCATATTGTCCTGGGAACACTAAATTCTTTACCCTCTAAATGGACTGAGCAGCCTTCTCACCCTTTTGTGGTATTGTTGCCAATTAACACTCAGGTTGTTAGTGTTGTGGGATCACTTCCATGAACCTGTACAAACTCAGATTCTTTTTGCTAATTAACAAAAGTAGTGCTGAGAAATCTTATCCTCTAAAATCTTAGGTTGTCACAACTTTGCTGTATGAAATTGTATCAGTAATAATGGAATATTCCATTCCACTACACTACACTCCTTGGTAGTGTCCAAGGAAAGAGGACCCTGGGTCTACTTCTCAACCAAGGGCTGATGTTTGCCCCTTTATACAGTTCTGCTCTTTTTTGAGATCCTCAAACTGGGGTTTCATTTCTACTGTGCCTATACTCTTCTCTCCTGATCCAAATTTTGGTAGTTTCCCCTGATCTGTGGTGTTTTTGGTTTCACTTTCCCCAGTTTCAGTTACCTGCTGCTGCCCTCAAGTGTAGTCAGGAAACAGATGTTTCTTCTGACAAATCAGCAGAAGCTCAATAGTAGTCTAACACCATCGCCATGCCTGCATCACTCACCTTGCTTCGTCTCATCACATAGGCATTTTATCTTGTTGTCACATAAAGGGTGAGTATAGTGCAATAAGATATTTTGAGAGAAAGAGCTGCAGGGAGGGAGGTATCCCATTCACATAACAGTATACTGTTATAATTGTTCTATTTTATTGTTAATCTCTTATTGAGCCTAATTTATAAATTAAACTTTATCCTGGGTATGCATAGGAAAAAACAGTCTATATAGGGTTCAGTACTATCTGTGGTTTCAGGCATCTACTGGGGGTCTTGGAATATAACCCCTGCAGATAAGGGTGGAATACTATAACACTGCCACTTCCTTTGTTCGGTGAGTTGCTTCATGGTTACTCTGGTGTGCAGTATCCCTTGCTGTAGCAAGTTAAAACCTAACTTTGTCTGACTACGGGGGTATCCATGGTGGTCTTTATCAGATGGGCCTTATGGCTTTTTGCCCCAAGAAGTTATTAAAGTATTTGTCCCAATATATACAGTTTTCTCCCTAAGAGGATCTATCTTTCATTGTAATATAACATCCTTGAAGGCAAAGAATTTTGTCTTCTTCACTACTGTAAGAACAGTAAAAAGAATGAATGTGAATTATGTTAACAGCCTTCAAAGTGATAAAATGATCTTCACATTCCTGTATAGAAGAGTATGGTACCTCATTTCAGCTTCCCTTGAACCCTGTCTTGGGTTCTGGAATCAGAAAGACCTGGCATTGTAGCCCCTGGGTGGCTCAGTTGGTTAAGTGTCTGACTCTTGATTTTGGCTCAGTTCATGATCTCGTGGTTTGTGGGATTGAGCCCCACACTGGGCTGTGTGCTGATCTGCATGGAGCCTGTTTTGGATTCTCTCTCGCCCTCTCTCTCTCTGCCCCTCTCCTGGTTGCACTCTTTCTCTCAAAAATAAACATAAAAAAAAGACCTGGCATAAATTCCACCTTAGTCCATTCAGGCTGCTATAACAATATCATAGACTGGGTTGCTTATAAATAGCAAAACGTATTGCTCACAATTCTAGAGACTTGGAAATCTAAGTTTAGGGTGCCAGCATGGTTGGGTTCTGGTGAATTCCTGCTTCCTAACTGCTGACTATGACCTTTCCTTGTACTCATACATGGCAGACGGGCAAAAGAGCTGAGTTCTCTCATATAGGAACTAATGCCTTTCATGAGGCTTATTCCCTCATAACCTAATCACCTCCCAAATGCCCCACCTCCTACAACTTTCGGGGTAGGGTTTCAACATATGAGTTTTTTGGGGGGATACAAACATTCAATTTAGAGCAGACCCTGATTCCAACATTTAACTATGGTTTCGGGTGAATTATTTAACCTCTTTATGCCTTGATTTTTTTTTTTTTCAGCTGTAAAGTGAGGGTGATGCTGCTTATCTTACTTGGTGGTTGTGAGGATTAAATGAAATGATTTACATAAAGGGCTTATCATGGAGTGTGGCACATGGTAAATGCCCACTAAACATCAGTTGGTAGTTTTCATTTTAACTCTCCTTGGCCTTCATCTTTTCAGATGCTGGGGACTTACAGATCTCTGGGCCTCTGATACAATTCACCAAATTTCCTTTTGTCCTGTAGTAAAGTAACATGTATGTCTTTTTTGTGTAGCCATAAACTCTTAGAAGTCAAGGTCCATACATTATGTATGAATGTATCATTTTAGATAAATCTGCATTTTGCTTGCACATAGTAGGCACTCTAAATATCTGTGGTTAGAAAATCTGCCTGAAAAGTGTGTAGAGCCAGCTGTAGCTGTTGAATTCAGTACATGCATCAAGTGCTAGATGATTATGATACCGCATTAATAGCTTCTTTCCTGAGCAGTTTCAGAATCTATCAACTAAACAGGAGGGGCAGGAGCAATGAAGGAGCTTTTCTGAGTGCTGTGTGTCCCTGCTGAGTGTGCATTTGAATGACCCAGGGAAAATGAGAGGGGCAAGGAGATGGGTGCAAATAAACTTGGTCATTTAATTCCTGTATTTCTCTGGAATTGTCACTTGAGTCCAGCCTAACAATTTGGAAGAGCAGGTGAATTATGTGTAGCTAATCTGTAACTAGAGACCATTGTGCTAAATTGTACTGGAGTTTTGCTCTCCTGGTGATCAGGTGGGGGTCTGAGACCACTTTGTCTTTTAGTGTCTCTGGGGACTGACACTATAGGCAGAGGAAGTTGTACTTTCACTGTTGGGCAGGCTGAGCTCTCAATGGCTCTCCATTTGGGGGCATATTTATGGCAACTGCTACCTTTTAAAAATTTTTTTTTCAACGTTTTTATTTATTTTTGGGACAGAGAGAGACAGAGCATGAACGGGGGAGGGGCAGAGAGAGAGGGAGACACAGAATCGGAAACAGGCTCCAGGCTCCGAGCCATCAGCCCAGAGCCTGACGCGGGGCTCGAACTCCCGGACCGCGAGATCGTGACCTGGCTGAAGTCGGACGCTTAACCGACTGCGCCACCCAGGCGCCCCATGGCAACTGCTACCTTGGTCCTTTCTCTCACACACACTCTAGTGCTGGGCTAAGAAAAGCCAAGACCTAGGGGATGGTAATAGGGTGGGATTTCTCCAACCTCCCTTTCCCTCACAAATTTACTCCTTTTGGCTACCCCCCCCCCCCTTCCCAGTGACCTAATCCTACCTCTTCAGTGTTCTCCAGGGCGTTATATTTGGTAATGACTAAGATCCCTTTATGCTTGTGATGTGCTAATAAACTGGATCTCTAGGAGGGGAAAGCCCTGATTTGTAATGTTTCCTTATTTCTGTGGTATAAATATTCCCATCAAGGTGGATTTTAAGCTAGTACTTGTAGTCACTGAATGTAGGGTTGGGAGATGTTGATAATTGGTTCTTGTGAACCAGTTTGTGCTCCAGCATCCTATTGCCTTAAGCTCTGACATTTTATGATTATGTAGTCTTGACCCTTTTCCTCTCCATTCCCCCATACAACATACATTCAATAGCCACAATAGCAGAATTAAATTTTAAATCTCCTTCTCATACTCCAGTCTGGGGCAACAATATGAAAGTATTTCCTGCAGACTTAGTATATGTACTATGATATCAAGGTTGTGTCAAGGATGGGTGCTGGCTGCTAATATTTTGTAGTAATTAGGGCAGAGGCAGCAGGAAGGACTGTGGTTTTGTGGTTCTGTAATACCCTCTGTGAATTGACAAGAACCTTTCTAAAAGGTAAGCTCTAGTTATGCTGATGGTAGGTCCCCTGAGCCATGTCTTATAATAGACAGTTGTCTCTCCATTAGCTATGGTAAAGCTTATGGGGAGCAGTGGTATTAAAATATAAACAAGTACCACATTATTCACTCTTGTATTTCACCTTTTTTCCATGCCTCTACAACCTACATCAACAATATTCTTCCCTTCACTTTTTAATATAGCAATTTCTGCAGCCAGCAGAAGCTTCTACAAATTAAATGTATTTACCCTAGCTTGGATGACCAGGATGAATGAAAAGAGCTATCCTTGCATGCAGTTGGTCCAGGTGGGGGAAGAAGACAGCCAGAGCTGAGCTTGTCCAGAACTGCTTAACATGTGTGAGGTTGGGCTCTAGTTCCTTCAGTTTTCATAGGTATCTCCTGCCCATTTTCCAGATTCTGCCCAGCTGCTTCATGCAGTCTTTCCTTATCTCTGTTTCCAGGCTGGAGCTGTTGCCCAACAACACTTGAGTCACTTGAAGAAACTTAAGCAATGAACTAGGACTATAGTGACTGCTGGTATGTATTTTGTACAGCCTTCCTCAGAGCAAAGGGGCAAGGAGCCTGTGTATTCTGGTAAAAGTTTAACAACAGACTCTCCAGAAAAAAAAGAATGAGGGTATATATGTGTATTCCTATATTTTACTGATGTGAAAGATGGGTAGCATACAATTTAAAACAGTAAAATATACATTACTACTTACTTTAAATTTCATATCGCCAGTTCATTCTCACCGAATGCTTTTTTGATTTTTTTTTTTTGTTGAATCTTGTATCTGTAGCCAAACTATGGTTGTGATTGATGAATGAATATAGTCCTGACATAAGTGTTGGTTGATATTTTCATTTGTTAATGAGTAAGATGAAAGTGAAACAATAAATATGCATGGCGGAACTTCATTTATTCATCAGTGATGTGAGCAATTCCTTGGTTGAATTGGATAATAGTTTTCAAATACCAGAAGAAAGCATCCTTTGTTTTTTGTGTTAATCACTATGTAATAGCTATAGATATAATGCAACACAGTTTTACTTATTTTTTCTGTAATATTCATATGTGTATTTTTAAATTGAATGTGTACCATTCAATGGTTTTTAGTATATTCTCAGAACTGTGAAAACATCACTACATCAATTTTTAGAACCTTTCATCACCTCAAAAGACATTAATTAGGTTCCCTTTAGCAATCACTGCCCATTTCCTCCCAAACTCTCCAACCCTAGGCACCTTGTAATCTATAATTTCTGTCTCTGTGATTTTGCCTATTTTGGCCATTTCATATAACCAGGATCACACAATATTTGTCCTTTTATGACTGGCTTCTTTCATTTAGCACAATGTTTTCAAGGTTCATCTATGTAGAGCTTCATTTCTTTTCATGGACAAGTCATATTCCATAATTTGGAATAACATTTGGAATAATATCTCTAATATCATATTTTATTTATCCATTCAGTTGATAAACTTTTGAATTGTTCTAACTTCTGGCTATCATGATTACTATTGCTATGACCTTTCATCTACAAGTTTTCGTGAGGACACAATGTCTTCATTTCTGTTGGAGTGGAATTATTGGGTCATATAGTAACTCTATGTTTAACCTTTTTGATGAATTAACAGATTTTTCCAAAATGGCTGCACTACTTTACCCCTATACCAGCAGTGTATAAAGGTTCGAATGACTCCATATCCACACCAACACTTGTTCTTTTCTGACTCTTTGATTATAGCTATCTTAGTGGGTGTGAAATGATGTCTCATTATAGTTTTGATTTGCATTTCCCTGATAGCTGGTGATGGTGAGCATCTTTTCATGTATTTATTGGCCATTTGTTTATCTTCTTTAGGAAAATACCTGTTCACATCCTGTGGTTATTTTTAAGTTGTATTTTTATGATTGAGTTATAAGAGTTCTTTTTTAAAATTTTTATTTTAGAGAGAATGTGCACAAGTGAGCAGAGGAGAGGGGCAGAGAAACTTAAGCAGGCTCCATGCTGAGCATGGAGCTTGATCTGGGGCTTGATCCCATGACCCTGGGAACATGACCTGAGCTGAAACCAAGAGTCAGATGCTCAACCAACTGAGCCACCCAGGCACCCTGAGTTGTAAGAGTTCTTTAAATGTTCTAGCTACAAAGTTCCTTGTTAGATAGGATTTGCAATTTTTTTTTTTTCAGTTCTATGGGTTGCCTTTTCACTTTCTTGATGGTGGTCTTTGAAATACCAACGTTTTAAATTTCATTGGTGTAAAAGTTATTTTTCAACTCTCCTCTTTGAAAAATAAAGTATTCCTCATTTTGTTTGTATCTGCCCTTTGCTTGTATTGACATTAAGGCTTTGCATCTTGGCCTGAGTACTGTATAGGTGATGTTATGTTCTTCTCAGGGTATATGGTGCCATGTGATGTCCTTATGTCCTTTATTTGGAAAATAAATTTTGATAATCTAATCAAACTCTTGCCTGATTTCTGTATAATTATTAGGTTTCTTTTCCCCCATGCATGATTTTTAGAAAGTTTTTATTTTACCTCCAGTTAGTTAACATATAGTATTATATTAGTTTCAGGTGTACAATATAGTGATTCAGGAATTCCATATATCACCTAGTGCTCATCACAAGTACCCTCCTTAATCCCCATTACCTATTTAACCCATCTTGACACCCGTCTCCCCTCTGGTAATCATCAGTTTGTTCTCTGTAATTAAGGGTCTGTTTCTTGGTTTGTCTCACTCTCTTTTTTTCCCTTTGTTTCTTTGTTTTGTTTCTTAAATTATACATGAGTGAAATCCTGTGGTATTTGACTTTCTCTGACTTATTTTGATTAGCATTACACTCTATAGCTCCAGCCACGCTGTTACAAATAGCAAGATTTCATTCTTTTTTATGGGTGAATAATATTCCATAATATTCCATTATATATATATATATATATATATATATATATATTCCTATATATGTATATTCCTATATATGTGTATTCCTATATATGTGATTACATTGCATTGTATATGTATACATTGCATTACATATGTGCCAACTTTTTATTCATTAACCTATCAGTAGATACTTGGGCTGTTTCCATATCTTGGCTATTGTAAATAATGCTTCCACAAGCATAGGGGTTCATGTATCCCTTTGGATTAGTGTTTTTAAAAAAAATGTTTATTTATTTAGAGAGCATGTGTGCACACATGAGTGGAGGAGGGGCAGAGAGAGAGGGGAAGAGAGAATCCCAAGCAGGCTCTGCACTGACCGTGCTGATGCAGGGCTTGATCCCATGAATGGGGAGAGCATGACCTGAGCTGAAGTCAAGAGTTGGATGCTTAACTGACAGAGCCACCCAGGAGCCCTTGAATTAGTGTTTTTGTATTCTTTGGGTAAATACCCAGTAGTGAAATTGCTAGATCATAGGGTACTTCTATATTTAACTTTTTAAGGAACCTCCATCCTGTTTTCCTGGGTGGCTGCACCAGTTTGCATTCCAACAGTGTAACAGGGTTCCTTTTTCTCCACATCCTTGCTAACACCTGTTGTTTCTTATGTTTTTGATTTTAGCCATACTGATGGGTGTGAGGTGATATCACATTATAGTTTTGATTTGTATTTCCCTGATGATAAGTGCTGCTGAACATCTTTCATGTGTCTATTGGCCATCTGAATGTCTTCTTTGGAGACATGTCTGTTCATATCTTCTGCACATTTTTTAAATTGGAATGTGTTTTAGGTATTGAGTTTTAGAAGTTCTTTATATGCTTTAGATACTAACCCTTTATCAGATATGTCATTTGCAAATATCTTCTCCTATTCTGTATGTTGCCTATCAGTTTTATTGTTTCCTTTGCTGTGCAGAAGCTTTTTATTTTTATATAGTCCCAGTAGTTTATTTTTGCTTATGTTTCCCTTGCCTCAGGAAACATAATCTTGAAACAAGTTGCTACAGCTGATGTCAAAGAAGTTATTGCCTATATTCTCTTCTAGGATTTCTATGGTTTATGTCTCACATTTAGGTCTTTAATCCATTTTGAATTTATTTTTGTGTGTGGTATAAGAAGTGGTCCAGGTTCGTTCTTCTGCATGTTGCTGTCCAGTTTTCCCAACACTATTTGTTGAAGAGACTGTCTTTTTTCCTTTGGATGATCTTTCGTGCTTTGTTGAAGACTAATTAAGTGGTGAGGGTAGACATCCTTGCCTTGTTCCTGACCTTAGGGAAAAAACTCTTAGTTTTTCCCCAGTAAGGATGATGTTAGCTGTGGGTTTTTCATATATTGCCTTTATTATGTTGAGGTATGTTCCATATGAACCTACTTTGTTGAGGGTTTTTATCATGACTGGATGTTGTACTTTGTTGAATGCTTTTTCTGCACCTATTGAAATGATCATATGTTTCTTATCCTTTTTTATTTATGTGATGTATCATGTTGATTGATTTGTGAATACTGAACCACCCTTGCAACCCGTGAATAAATCCCATTTGATCATGATGAATGATTTTTTAATGTATTGTTGAATTTGATTTGCTACTATTTTATTGAGAATTTTTGACTTGCTAATACTTTGAGGATTTTTGCATCTATGTTCATCACAGATATAGGCCTATACTTCTCTTTTTTGTGGTGTCTTTATCTGGTTTTGGTATCAGGATAATGCTGACCTTATAGGATGAATTTGGAAATTTTTCATCCTTTTCTATTTTTTTGGAATAGTTTGAGAAGAATATGTATTAACTCCTTATTTTTTAATTTTAATAATTTTTTAAAGTTTTTAAAAATTTTAATGTTTCTATATAAGAGAGAGAGTGTACACGTATGAGCAGGGTAGGGGCAGAGAGAGACAGAGACAGAATCTGAAGCAGGCTCCAGGCTCTGAGCTGCCAGCACAGAGCTCGACGCAGGGCTCAAACTCACGAGCCATGAGATCATGACCTGAGCCAAAGTCAGATGCTTAACCGACTGAGCCACCCAGGCGCCCTTGTGTTAACTTTCTTTAAATGTTTGGAAGAATTCATCTGTGATGCCATCTGGTCCTGGACTTTTGTTTGTTGGGAGTTTTTTGATTACTGACTCAGTTTCTTTGCTCGTAGTCCATCTGTATAAATTTTCTGTTTTTTCCTGTTTGTTTTGGTAGTTTCTCTGTTTCTAGGCATTTTTCCAGTTCTTCTTGGTTGTGCAATTTGTTGGCATATAGTTTTTCATAATATTCTCTTATAATTGTATTTCTGTGGTTTTGGTTATTTTTCCTCTCTCACTTGTGATTTGAATCCTTTCTCTTTTTTTCTTGATATGTCTTGCTAGAGGCTTATCAATTTTATTATTATTTTTTTTAAAGAAGCAGCTCCTAGTTTCATTGATCTGTTGTGTTTTTAGTTTTTATATCATTTATTTTTGCAATAATTTCCTTCCTTCTCATTTTAGGTTTTGTGTGTTATTCTTTTTCCAGCTCTTTTAGGTGTAAGGTTAGGTTCTTTGAGATTTTTCTTGCTTCTTGAGATATTGCTATCATCTTCCCTCGTAGAATCACTTTTGCTGCATCCCAGTGGTTTTGGATTGTTGCTTTCATTTTCATTTGTTTCCATATACTTTTTAATTTCTTCTTTGATTTCCTGTTTGACCCATTCATTGTCTAGTAGCATATTATTTATTTTTATAAGTTTATTTATTGAGAGAGAGAGAGAGACAGAGACAGAGAGACAGAGGTGAAGCATGGGAGGGGCAGAGAGAGAGAAAGACACAGATTCCAAAGTAGGCTCCAGGTTCCAAGCTGTCAGCACAAAGCCTGATGTGGGGCTTGAACCCATGAACTGTGAGATCATCACCTGAGCTGAAGTCAGATGCTTAACCAACTGAGCCACACAGGCGCCCCAGTAGAATGTTATTTAACCTCCTTGTATTTGTGTTCTTTCCAGAATTTTTCATGTGGTTGACTTCTATTTTTATAGCATTGTAGTCAGAAAAGATGCATGTTATGACTTTGACCTTTAAATTTCTTGAGGCCGGTTTAGTTGGCTAACATGTGATCTATTTTGGAGAATGTTCCATGTACACTTGAAAAGAATGTTTATTCTGCTGTTTTAGGAGGAAATGTTCTGAATATATCTGTTAAATCATCTGCTCCAGTATATCATTCAAAGCCATTGTTTCTTTGTTGGTTTTCTGTTTAGATGATCTGTCCTTTGACCTAAGTGTGGTGTTAAAGTCCCCTACTATTATTGTATTATTATTGATTAGTTTATTTGTGTTAGTTATGAACTCTTTTGTGTATTTGGGTGCATAAATATTTGTGTTGGGTGCATAAATATTTATAATTGTTATATCTTCTTGTTGGATTGTTCCCTTTATTATATAGTGTCCTTCTTTGCCTCTTGTTACTGTCTTTGTCTTAAAGTCTAGATTTTCTAATGAAGCGTTGCTACTCTGGCTTTTTGACATCCATTTGCATTATAGATGTTTCTCCATACCCTGATTTTCAATCTGCAAGTGCCTTTGGATCTAAAATGAAAATGAACCTTTTGTAGGCAGCATGTAGATGGGTCCTGTTTTTTTAAGGGACTTTTTTTTTTTTTTAAGTAATCTCTACATTTGAGCCAGCCAGGTGCCCCTCCCCCCTTTTTACCATTCTGTCACCCTATGTGTTTTGATTGGAGCATTTAGCCCATTTACATTCAAAATAATATTGATAAATATGTATTTATGCCATTTTATTACTTATTTTCTGTTTCTGAAGATTTTCTCTGATCCCTTCTTATCTTTCTCTTTCATGTTTTGCTGATTTTTTTTTAGTGATATATTTGCATTTCTTTCTCTTTATTCTTTGCATGTTTATTAGTGGTTTTTGATATATGGTTACCATTAGATTTATATATAACCTCTTCTGCATATAGCAATCTATACTAAGTTAATGGTTAAGTTTGAACCCATTCTTCTCTCTTCCCCATGTTTCAGGTAAATGTTATTATATTTTATATCCTTTTTTTTGTGAGTTCTTGACTGATTTTTTTAAGAGAAATTTTTATGTTTATTGCTTTTGTGTTTCATACCTTTTATACTGTCACTTTTGGTTTCTCCTTTCTAGTCAGAGTCCCCTTTAATATTTCTTGCAGGGCTAGCTTAGTGGTCATGAACTCCTTTAGTTTTTGTCTGGGAAACGACCTCTCCTATTCTGAATGATAGCTTTATTGGATAGAATGTTCTTGGCTGCAGATATTTCCCATTCAGCACTTCGAATATATCATGCCACTCCCTTCTGGCTTGCAAAGTTTCTGTTGAAAAATTTCCTACGAGCCTTAGGGGCTTTCCCTTGTAAGTTACGGGCTTATTTTGTCTTGCTGCTTTTAAGTGCTGCTTTTCACTACGTTTTGCAAATTTAATTACAATGTTTTGGTGTGGTCACACCACTTTTGTTGATTTTGATGGAAATTCTCTATGCCTCCTGGATCTAGGTATGTTTCCATACCCAGATTAGGGAAGTTTTCAGCTATTATTTCTTCAAATAAGTTTTTTGCCCCCCCCCCCTTTCTTTTTCTGGGACTCCTATAATACGAATGTTTTTACATTTGATGGAGTCACTGAGTTCCTTAAATATATTCTTGTTTTGTGTAATTCTTTTTTCTCTTTTGTTCAGTTGGATTAGTTTACATTACTCTGTCTTCTAGGTGACTAATTCCACTGATTCTTCCTTCCATCAAGTGGGTTTCTCATTTTGTTTATTGAGCCTTTTATCTCTGTTATTGCTTATCTCTGTGTTAGGGATCTCACTCATGTCTTCCACTCTTCTCTCAGATCTGTGAGTAGTATTATGATCAGTGCTTTAAATTCTCTGTCAGACATGTTACTTATATCTGCGTCACTTAAATCTCTGGCTGTGGCCTTGTCCTGTTTTTTTCATTGGGGATAAATTTCTCTGTGTTCTCATTTTGTCTGCCTCCCTGTGTCTGTTTCTTTGTGCTAAGAAAGTCAACTATGTCTTCTGCTATTAAAAGCAGTGACTTGGGGCGCCTGGGTGGCACAGTTGGTTAAGCGTCCGACTTCAGCCAGGTCACAATCTCGTGGTCTGTGAGTTCGAGCCCCGCGTCAGGCTCTGGGCTGATGGCTCGGAGCCTGGAGCCTGTTTCTGATTCTGTGTCTCCCTCTCTCTCTGCCCCTCCCCCATTCATGCTCTGTCTCTCTCTGTCCCAAAAATAAATAAAAAACGTTGAAAAAAAAATTAAAAAAAAAAAAAGCAGTGACTTTATGAAGATGAGATCCTGGAGTGCCCTGCAGTGCAGTGTCTCCTGTTCACCAGAACCTGGCACTTTAGGAGAGTATCCTCTGTGTGCTCTTTATGCCCTGCTGTTGTAGGAATCACTTTTCCTTTCAGTGCAATCATCTGCCCTGACCTTCTGACCATTGTTGGTTGTAATTGCTCTCTGTGGTGTTAGGGGGAACCAGGCAGGCCAGCTCTGAGGTGGCCCACTGGGGAACTTGGGAGCAGGGTGATGGTGGTAGTAGAATTTTTGGTGGGCCATTGCTGGATTCCCTGAAGTGCTGTGTTGGCTGGAGTCTACATGCTGGGGTGGCCAGGAGTGAAAGGCTGGGTCTGGCATGTGAGGGTCCTAGGTGTGGCTGGGCCCTGTGTGTGATGGTGGCTGTGGGTGTACAGCTGTGTGCTGTGCAGCAGCTATGCATCTAGTGCCTGGGAAGCGCACATGCAGTTTTAACAAAATTTGCCCTGAGCCCTGGACTGAGGCTGCAAGTATCTGTACATCCCTGCCTCTCACAGTGGCTGTGTGTTTATGCTGCAGGATGGGGGAGAAAAAGGTGCCTGCCAGCTTCCTTGTTTTCAGAGAAGTCCCCCAACATGCTCCGAAATCAGTAGGAAGAGATCTGTCTCCGGTTTCCCCCCGGTGTTGTGTTAAACTGCCATTTTTATGTTGCCTCTCTGCGTAGGCTGCTGTCTCTTTAAGTGTGGTGACCCAGCTATCACTTGCCTTTCTGGCTTGCCCAGTGCTGAGGGAGCTAACTTGTAAAGCTCCAGGATTCAAGTCCTAATGGTTTTGTAAACTCATAGAATTTAGCTCCTCTGTTTTTTTTAAAGATTTTTTTTTAAAAAGTTTATTTATTTTGAGAGAGAGAGAGAGGGAGAGAGAGAAAGAGAAAGAAAGAAAATGTGAGCACAGGAGGGGCAGAGAGAGGGGGAGACAGAGAATTCAAGCAGGCTCCATGCTGTCAGCCCAGAGCCCAATGCAGGGCTCGAACCCACAAACTGTGAGATCATGTCCTGAGCCAAAACCAAAAGTCAGATGTTTAACTGACTGAGCTACCCAAGTGCCTCTAGCCCCTCTGGTTTTTAAAGCAAAACTTTATGGGGATAAGCTGTCCCTATGTGAGCTCCCTGGTTCAAGGGCCTGTATCTCTGCCATTTCCATGTGCATAGCTCCCTCTCTCCTGCAGGCAGCCTCCCTCCACTTTTCAGACTTTCCTAACCTATTAGATGCAGCATCCTTTCTATATTTAGTTGTGGAGTTTGTTCTGCCTGTCTTCAGATTGCTCTCCTGTCTTTTGACTTGGATATGGATGATATCTAGATGTAAATATGGGGCAGGGTGAGCTCAGCATCCTCATACTCTGTGATCTTTCCAAGCTCCCCAATATGCTAATGCAATATTGAAAAAATAATGTGTTAACACTTTTCCCATCACTTTTTTTAGCTTAGATAACTAACAGAATTATCAATCATACCTTGGTTTTTAGCATTTACAAATCCCCACATTGTAAATACTTTCCACTATGGCTTATGTTGAGCTAAAATTGTGATGTCACTGAATGAGGAGTTGGAAGAGATGTGTTATAAGGTATTTCCACCTTACAGAGACTATAGATGCAAATAACCTCAATGACAGAGAGAATAGTAAAATATAGTATAAGAGTTAGGAAATGATATGCTTTGAGTATTTCCTTTAGTTTTAACATAATTTAATTGTAGATATACATAATTATTAATAATGGCTGTGTTTAACAATTAGCTCAAAAAGGTTTAACAAGATTTTCTGAAGATTTAACAATGGTTTCTTGTGAGCTAGGATGAGACAACTTTGGCACATTGGTAGGCAACTGGACTTTTGCAGAACCTATTATAGGCTAGATGCTGTATATGTAACCTCTAAGATTCCTTAGTTTTCAGCAGTCTTAATAACAGTACATAATTCAATACCATTGGCCCTTGCTCCATCTGCTGCTTGTAGGATCCCAGTCCTCTGTTGTGTCTCTTAAATTTTTCTTTAAGTTCTTTGTTTGTATTTCTCTTGTGATCATGAATAAGTCTGCCATGTTTTGGTGCTTTGTGGCACATTAAGTAGGTATTCATCTTTTCTTACTATCTCCCATTAGGCTTTGCTGTTTCTTGGGTGCTGCCCCTTCTCTGCTTAACTCCAGTGTCTCTTTCTGTTCCTGTGGATCTTCTGGGTATTGACAACAAAGCACAGGACTGTTCACAATGCCAGAGCATCTGGATATTTGTTTTAAGGTAGGGGATAATGGGTATCTCTTGCTTTATATGTATTTATTTTTGGTAGGTGTCCTCAAGCAGGAATGATGATAACCTTATAAATTTTCTTGACTAATCTTTTATTTCAGAATAGTTTTTAGGTTTACAGAAAAGTTAAGAAGATAGTACAGGGAGTTTTTATATACCTTACAGTTTCCCCTATTATGATTCCTCTATTATGTAATATTCTTTCATTATTATAGTACATTTGTCACAATTAATGGATCGATATTAATGCATTATTATTAACTAAGGTGCATACTTTACTCAGATTTCTTCTGTCTTTTCCTAATGTCCTTTTTCTCTTTGAGGATTCCATCCAAGAGATCACACTACATTTAATAGTCATATTTCCTTTGATTCTTCTTGTCTGTGACAGTTTCTAAGAGTCCTTATTTTTGATGAGCTTCACAGTTTTGAAGAGTACTGGTCAAATATTTCATAGAATTTCCCTCAATTGAGATTTGTCTGTTTCTTTCATGGTTACATAACCATGAGCTATAGGTATTGGGAGGAAGACTACACAGGTAAAATGCTATTCTCATCACATTATATCAAGGGTACCTACTGTCAGTGTGACTTATTACAGTTGTTGTTGAACTTGATTACCTGGCTGAGGTAGTGTTTGTCAGATTTCTCTATTGTAGAGCTACTATTTTTTAAGCACCTTTCTATACTCTTTGCAAGGAAGTCACTATGCATAGCCAATGTTTAAGGAGTGGGGAATATCTTGAGGGTGGAGTATTTACATACATTATTTGGAATCTTATGCACAGGAGATTGGTTTCTTCTCCTCATTTGTTTATTCAACTATTTATATCAGTATGGACTCATGGATATTTATTTTAAACTTCTGGGTTATAACCTAGTTTAGTTAATGCTTATTCATGGATTCTGTATTTTTGAATTTGCTTGCTTGTTAAAATTTATTTGTAACTCCCAAATCAATACTTGTGGCACTTTCATGTTCATTTTCAGACATGTGCAGAACAACAAAACACTTGAGTAGCCTTAAGTGCATGTTCCCAGCTGAGGTCGAACAAGGCAATACTCTGCCTTCTTGTTCTGCCTCTCATATTATAAACAAGTACCCTTTTCATCATCTATTTAATGTCATGTTTTCTCATTTTTTTCCATTTTTATTAGTGATTTCACACCTTAAAATGTCCTGCAAGCTTAGTGCCAAAGTACTGTCTAGTGCTCCCAAGTGTAAGAAGGCTGTGATGGAGAAAATACATATGTTGGATGAACTTTGTTCAGTCAGGAGTTATAGTGCTCTTGTCCATGAGTTCAATGTTAATGATTCAACAGTATATATTAAATAAGTTGTCTTTAAACAGAAACCTACATAAAACAAGGTTATATATTGATAAATTAAAGAAAATGTTGTATCAGGAGGCTTGTAGGAACCCAACCCTGTATTTTCCTTAGGAGCAATGGTTGAGTGTTTGCTAATTCAGTGTTCATGGAGACTTTGTGGAACATAATTACCATGAGTAATGAGTGTAGATTTTTCTAGTATTTTATTAATTTGTTGCTACGATGGCTACAACTTTGGCCCCTGGAAGCTTTTTCATTTGACTCTTGTATCCTTTTATTCCTTTGGTATAAATATCTCATCGGCGTGTGCCTGTGTGCACACGCACGTGTGTGTGAAATTACTTTCAAAGCAGTTCCTTAATTTCTAGCAATTCCTTAATTTTATACCTCATTTGTAGAGTCAGCCATTTCTCCAGAGAGCCATGGTTCCTTTTTATTTATTTATTTATTTATTTTTGGAGAGTGGTATTAGAAGCCAGGATCTGGGCACTAGGTGTGCTTGTTGCTATCGAGGTGTCATTGCTTCTAGACCCTCTTAGCTGACAGTAAAGAGATGTGTGTCTATACTAACACATGTGTATACATATATCTATATAAATATTTCTACATGTAGTGATATGAATCTATATTAAGCTAAACATCAGTTAAAATTGATGTCTCCACCTCTGTTATCACATGGATCATTTTAGCCTCTCTCCTTAATTATCTGTGACCTCCCATTCCAATAGCAAGGTAACTGGCTCCCACCATCTGCCATCCATTTACTTAATTGTTCAATTCTAGTATACATGTATAGTGGTATCAAAATTGTTAACCCATAGTCCTGTGGGAAACCACTTTCTCAAATGGAGTATGGTGCTTATGTATGGTGCCTTTTGTCATTAGTCTTACTGTCTCCACTTACCTCCAAAGTTACTTAGCTCAGCAACTTTTCTCTTACAGCTTTTAGTAATACTCTTTAATGTCCTTACATGCTCCATTACTCCTTATTCAGACGTAAGCCATGTGGGATTGGGGCTAGGAAACAAATCCAAGTGGCAGATACCCCACTGTACTTAGGATTCTCGAGGACTATGCTATTTTATCCCTCCCACTCTCCCCCTTGATCAAAGTCAATGTGCCTTATTCCTTCTAGTCCCACAATTCTTCTCCAGGAGCTACCTCAGGAGCTATTTGTAGAAATAGCTCTCTTTAGGGCTGTCGAAAGATTGTACTGGATGTACCCAAACATGTCTGAGTCCTAATTATATAAAAACTATGACCCCTGCTTTACATGCTTCATCACATTTTATTTCACTTAATCCTCATACAGAGAATTACTAAAATTTATAAAGTGCTTATTATTGTCAGGCATTTTTTCTAAATGTATTAGAAGCATAAACTTGATTAGACATCAAAATCTTATGAGATAAGTTCTGTTAATATTCTTCCATTTTACAGATAGGAAACAAAGGCTCAGAGAGGTTAAGTAACTTGTTCAAGGTCCTACACTTCAAAGTCTGTGCTCTTTCTATTAAACCACACTGCCTCAAGTTATATAGAACCTAGAGCTGAATCTCAGTTAAAAACATTTAACTTTATGTGTCTTTTACTTTTCTTTTTTAGAGGACATTTTTTTAGGAGGTAAGGCCATTGCTGACAATGGGGAAACAAGGAAATCTAGATCCCAGTGAATTTTATTTCTTGTATAATTCGTCACACATCTTGGTAAATAGTTCTTGTATGCCCAGGGTCTTTAGTCAAGGTTACTGAGCAGAAAATCTACAAAGAGAAGGAATGTTGCTGCAGATGACCAGAAAATTTTCCTAGTTCTTTTACTCTCTCATCCTTAGCCATATTTGAGATACAAACATATTTCAATTCAATAAACATGTATTGAGCACTTACTTTCTGTTGGCACTGTTCTAGGCACTACTGGGAAATAGAGGAACAAGTAAGGGATGGTTCCACAATACAAGGAGCTTTATTTTGGAGGGGAAGAACAATGTGTATCTAAAATACATTTTCAAATAATATGGAAGGGGAATAACATTATTTGATCCATTACAAGCCCAACTTGCTCATTTTGAGGGCTTTATCTTTTATGTTATGCCTGATTCATCTTAACATTAGAATGACTCTCTACTGAGTACCAATGACCTGGGCCTCTTGGGAATATTCAGAGACCCAGAGGGAGGTTAGTCTGTAGTTCCAAAGTAGCTGTGGATAATCACATTATAGAGCATTATAAATTGGCTCTGGGCCTTTGTAGAGGGTCGGTGGTCCCAGTCCAGAAGAGGGCCAGATGTGGTGCTTTGTGCTTGGGTAGTTCCTGCTTAACACTCAGTGAGGGACAGCCTGAGCTTTGCCTAATTTCCTTTTGGCTCCCAGACCTCCCACCCCTCTACAGGTTGGCACTTCCCGGCTTCCTTGCCATCCTTTCTTCCTCTCCCCAGTCTAATTAGTAGATTGGTGGGAGGTAGCCTCAGAAAGGGAAGGCTTTTCCCTGAGTACCTATTCTTTACTGCAATCCAGCCATTTGGGCTTTAATTGGCTTCAGAGGGCCCCTTAGTGCTTTGTCCTTTGTGTATCAAGAAGTTAATTACTTAATAAACCAAATGGGAGCCTTTCAAAAATGCAATGTTAGCTCTTCTCTTTCTTAGAGCACAACTTGGGACAGGCTAGCGTACTCTAGTCACAGACTAGATCTGGGAGGCTGCAGAAGTTTGTGTTGAGTGCTCTAAATTTAGGAGTCCCCTTTCATAGTATGGCTTCTCTTAGGGCCCCCAGGGCCCCTCCCTACAGCTTCTTCCTTAGGCCTGTCCTTTCCATGCTGACCCCATCCTTTTGACTCTTTTTTAGTATATATGCTCTGTATTCAATTTTAAAGAGACCCTGTTCACTTAATCTGACAAAGCAATTTATAGTAACATTAGCAGCCAACACTTAAAATATAAGCCAACACTTACAGGCATTCTGCTAAATGCTTTATACAAATTCGTTAAATCCTCCCCAAAACCTTATGAGGTTGATTGGTATTATTATACCCATTATACAGATGAAGAAATAAAGGTCCAAGTGACTTGTTTAAGATCACAGAGCTGGCAAGCTGTGGAGCTGGGATTTGAATCCAAGTTGTCTGACACTGGAGCCATGGTCTACAAACCAAATTGTTATGCCAAATATGTTTCACTAATGCCTGGTAATGACTAGTTGCTGAGGCATGTTTGCCTACTTCCTTAACCATTTTCCAGAGTGCCTATACATTTACTGAGCACCTACTATGAACCAGATGATTTTTACATTTCAATAGTGGCATTTAATGTCTTAGTTGTTAGGAGTGACTAATGTAGGCATCATGAAAGATTTAAAGAACAATTAAGTGTTAAATTGCATAGTATTGATCATAAGTACAGTGGTGTTTTAGGAGGTGGAATTGTGCTACATTTGGATAGGTAGAGATAAAGGAGGGGAAAAACGTTTTAAGCAGGAGGGAATAGCCTAGCAAGGGATAGAATTGAGAAGAAGTGAAAAGGGAGGAATGAGGAGAGGTACTTGGCTGGCATAGTGATTTTCAAGTATATGTGTAACTAGGACAGAACCTCTCAAACTCTATGACCATAGCCCTTCTTATAACATCTGCCAAGGAATATCTCTAGCAGGGAAGGCACATTGTCTTATAATAACAGCTAACATTTATTGAGTGTATCGTTCTGCAATATTTGTGAAAATGATTTCACTGAATCCTCAACACAACCTTATGAAACTGGAACTGTTAGTCTCCCCACTTTCAAGATAAGGAAACTGAGGCTCAGAGATGCTAAGAAACTTGCCCAAAGTTATATAGCTAGCAAGAAGTGAAGCTGGAAGATATACCCAGGTAGTCTGGCTCCAGAGAATCGTTGTTAACCATAAAGCCATACTTTATCTGTTTAGACTCCTGTCTAGGGTCTTGTAACCCTTTTGTAAGCTCCTCCTCTGGTTTGTTAATCCAGACCTTATATTTGAAAAGACTACTTTTGTCCTTCATGCTTCTGCCCTAGACCAGGAACAGACCAAGTAGCTTCTTTGAGTCTTTTTGTCTAGGGCCTAACTTTGGTTTTGTCCATCAGTGTCCTCACCACTCTTATAAAATGCAACACAGAAAAACAGTAAGACCAGCAAGTGGAGGCTACCTATAGCCACAGTAATGTGGGGATCTAGCATGTACTGGTTTGGGAGAGCCAACTGTGCATGTCTCTTTTCAACTCTGTGTTCAGTGACCTCCTTATGATAGCATTAAATTGGCCATGGTGGGAGTACTTATAGCATGGAAATTGGCAAAAACTAGAAATCAGAGTTTCCATGCTCTTGACACAAGCAGACTGTTAAAAATTTACTAGCATAGCACTACATATAGAAGATATGAAATGCAGATCTGAAATACAGTTGCAAATAGGACCTAGTTCTAGAATCATCTTGGAGGTGAGAGTTGATGCTTTGGCAGTGGATGAGTCTACACAACATAGGTTGGAAAAGAGCAAAGTAAACAAGCCAACACACCTGGGGAATATTCAGTTTGGGGTCTGTAGAATAAGTAAATAGAGACTTGGAAGAGATGGGAAAAGGAGGAGGAGAATGGGGAAGATGCAGTGTCAGAGTAAGTGGCCATCTCTCACAACTTATGATGTTAGGCCTCTTGGCAAACATCAGAAAAGGACCACTTATTCCTTGTTAATTATAAAACAAGAAGTGTGCATACCCTGAATAGGTTGAATTGGCCAGGGAGAGACTCCAGGGAGCCTGTGGACCTTTCAACTAGACCCAAGGTTTGTCCCTTTAAGGCTTACTCCTTGATCCTGCATGGTATTTCAGACAAGATCAAGGGAGACAAAATTTGGAGCAGCTGTTACTATGCCACCTAACAAAGCCCAACACTAACCACTTAAAAGCCCCCATTCCACATTAGTGCTCTTTAACTCCTAAAGAATCTAGCTGCTATTCTGGTTTAAAGTCTTGGACCACTGTCCTAGTTGGGAAATCTAACAGAGGAGCAGTCTCTCTAAACAAACAAAAAAGGCTAACTCTATTAACTAGAGATCAACTAATGGTTACCCTAGACCTAGTGGCCTACTTGTTTTGAGATGAACCATTCCTGAGACTAGTAAGGACCTTGTCCTCTTCCCAGGGGATTGTGAAGCTCATGAAAATTCTGCCGCCTTTGTAATTTAAGGGCCTCAGAAGCTCACTTTGATCTTTTCCAAGGCCATATCCCTGAGTCCCTAGATTCCCAAAATAAAGATGTATACTTGTTAATAATGGTCCCAGACCCAAACCTGAGGATACCAAATGAAGCTACATTGAAGGCTTTGAACAAAAATGTGGGTGAGGCACAGCAGAAACTTTGGTCTCTTAACATAGTACCTTAGTCTCCAAAAGCCATTCTTTGTGTTTATTCCCTAAGTTTTCCAGGCCATGTTGGAGATTTGTGAGTCTGATCTGTCTACCTACCCTTCTTGGATCTAATCAACTGACAGCAAACACAAGGAATTAGTTGTAGATCAATGCCATACCCTTAGTACCTCATTAGTGATAACTGAAATTTATTAATTGATCAATGGTTTGCAAGATATATTTTTTAAAGAGAGTAAATGATTCTAAAAAAAAAAAACCTTTTTCAATGTTTACTTATTTTTGAGAGAGAGACAGAGTGTGGGCAGGGGAGGGGCAGAGACAGAGGCAGACACAGAATCTGAAGCAGGTTCCAGGCTCTGAGCTGTCAGCACAGAGCCCGATGTGGGGCTCAAACTCACAAACATGAGATCATGACCTGAGCTGAAGTCAAACGCTTAAACAACTGAGCCACCCAGGCGCCCAGAGAGTAAATGATTTTTAAGATTTTTAAAAATGTTTATTTACTTTGAGAGAGAGTGAGCGAGCAGGCAAGGGTCAAAGAGAGAGGGAGAGAGGGAATCCCAAGCAGGCTCTGTGCTTTTTATGCAGAGCCTGATGTGGTGCTCGAACTCCTGAACCATGAGATCATGACCTGAGCTGATATCAAGAGTTGGACACTTAACTGACTGCACCACCCAAGTGCCCCTAGATCCTTTGTATCATATTGTTAAATCCTTATATCAACCATATGAAATAGATATTATTAATATTCCTATTTTATAGAGGGGAAAATTAAGAGACAGAAATATTAAATAATTTATTCAAGGTCATGCAGTAGGTGGCAAAGCTAGGATAAAAACCTCAGTGACCCAACTCTAACACATTCCATCATTTCCCTGTCTATATCTAAAAAACAAGATTCTCTGTTAAAGTTGGGCCAGATGATGCGGTGTGAGATAGAATGGGGATTCTGATTATCCCAAGTCCAAAATAGCTATAGGCTTAGAAAGCTGGAGAATGCTGGCCTTTTTTTTTTTTTCCAGTTGAGACTCCCACACACAGATGGGCTTACAGAATGGGAGATTAGAAGCTGAGAAAGTGCTAGAGACAAAAGGCCCACATTATCATTTCATTAAAGTGACCCTAAACCTTCTGGTTAGTGCCCAATTAATGTTTGCTCTTCCTATAGTGGAGAGGGGCAAATGGGGGATTCTAATACTGTTTCCTCCTAAGCATTAGAGGAATAGTTCCTCCCTCTATGGAGATATGAGGCAGGGAATAATGTATGCAAAGTGGCTGGTACATAGTAGATGCTCCATGCATGTTGACCCTAGCTAACTTAAAAAGACCCAGTCTGCTCAGACACATGCACAAGACCAGACCTTTCTCTCCTGGCCTTCAGCATTTGTCTCTCCCCACAGCCTGTTAACTGTTCTGGCTTGCAATTCATTTTTTATTTTTTTAATGTTTATTTATTTTTGAGAATGAGAGACAGAGTGTGAGAGGGGGAGGGGCAGAGAGAGAGGGAGGCACAGAATCTGAAGCAGGCTCCAGGCTGTAAGCTGTCAGCCCAGAGCCCAATGCAGGGCTCGAACTCACAGACCATGAGATCATGACCTGAGCTGAAGATGGACAACCAACTGACTGAGCCACCCAGGTGCTCCATTGCCTTGCAATTCTTCAATCTCTCCTATTCTGGTTCTTTGTCCTGTCTGTTGCAGGAGAATCATACAATAAAGGAAAAAGTAATATAATGTTAGGTAAGTGCCATGAAGAAAATAAAACATGACAATGGGAAAGAGAGTGGCTGAGGGAGTGGCAACATTAGCAGAAAGGCCATCAGAGGAGGTGACATTTGAGCTGGAAGCTGATTGATGGGAAAGACTCTGCCAGACCAAGATATGGGAGAAGGCGGTCTGAGACAGAAGGAACAGCAGGTGCAAAGACTCCAAGCTGAGAAAGAGTTGGCAGGTGTAAAGAATATAAGGGTCAATGTGGATGGAGTGTAGTGACTGGAGAGGGTGTGAATATATGTAATAAAGCAGAGTGTGGGTCACTCAGACCCTCATGAGCCATGATACACAACTTGAATTTGATTCTTTTTTTTAATGTTTTATTTATTTTTGAGACAGAGACAGAGCATGAGCAGGGGAGGGGCAGAGAGAGAAGGAAACACAGAATCTGAAGCAGGCTTCAGGCTCTGAGCTGTCAGCACAGAGCCTGACGCAGGGCTTGAACTCACAAACTGCAAGATCATGACCTGAGCCGAAGTTGGAGGCTTAACCGACTGAGCCACCCAGGCGCCCCTTGAATTTGATTCTAAGGACACTGGGAAATCCCTGTTGGGTTTACCACTCTGACTTCTGAAATGTGCCTTAGGGTCCCCTTATTTTCTCATGTTCTATTCTTTGCCATTGTGAATGATGCCTGTTTTTCACTGTCCCAGAGAATTGATTCAATATCCAGTGGTTTAGAACTATGCATTCTATACTGTCACTGCCCCTCCCCAATTTCACCTTTCCATGCCCTGGCTCTGAATGGGCATTTCTCATTGTTCTCAAAACAGGAGCCTCTCCAGAACTGGAGGATCAGGTCAGAAAAGGACTCCCCCTAAAATTAAAGGCCTCATGAATCTTCCTGGAGTAGATAAGTGCAGTTTCTTGTGGCCCCCCTGTGACAGATGCATGAAGGTGCAGCTGTTGAGGTGGGATAAGTCTAAATGCCAGACAGGGAGATGTCCTCAGGAAGGTGTCCATCTCAAAGGGAATTCATGATTGATACCCTGCGGTATTACTAAGTTCAGCATATGCTTCAGGAGATGTCAGGATGGTGGAAGCTCTTCCTGTATGATAGGAAATTTTGAAATAGCTGAGTTAGAGACCTGTGATTTCTCTACATGTCCAACAGACTGAGGGTGTGTGTGGTAGCTGAGTCCTTAGAAAAGCAGTCTGAGTGGAATGTAGAATGTTTTGGGTTCCACCAGAGTGGGAGTAAAACTGCCTACAGAATGCTCCAGTTCTCCTTTCTCAGATTGTTTTGTGCACTAAATTGTCTTCTTGTTGCTAAAAATAACCACTTCCATTTGTATCACGTTCTTCAGTTCACAAAATATTTTCAAGTATCATAAAAAACAATGCTAAGTGATAAATATTATTCTTTTATACAGATCAGAAAATCAAGGACCAAAGCATCATTATATGAAGTCATGAAGCTAGATTAAAATTTTTTTAACGTTTATTTATTTCTTAGAGAGACAGAGCGCAAGTGGGGGAAGGGCAGAGAGAGAAGGAGACACAGAATCCAAAGCAGGCTCTAGGCGCTGAGCTGTCAGCACAGAGCCTGACGCAAACTCAAGAACTGTGAGATCATGACCTGAACTGAAATCAAGATGCCCAACTGACTGAGCCACCCAGGCACTGCTATGAAACTAGATTTAAACTAATGTAGCTCATGTTTATTTTCTCTTCTTTAGATTGTTTAAGGAATTCAGTTTCTTTACTAGAGACCAGGATAGCAGGCCTAAGTATTCTGGTTATTGGATAGGTCCATCCCACTATTATCTGTTAAGAACTTGGAAGTCCATGTTATCAGTCAGTTTAGTGTGAGTTTGGCTAGTCTGAGCCAGTCCCCAGAGGCTGGGGAAAATGACAGAACTAAGATCTTGTAGAGTGCCAGACCCTGGATTGTGGTGATCATACTAAGGTGTAGACATCCTCCCGATGCCTGGCTGGAAAATAATCAGCTAACCTTTTCCAAACTGTCTTGACTGCAAGATCACTCAACTGTTTCCACTTTGTTTTTGAGCTACGTGGAAAAAGAGCCAACAACTCCAATTTAGCTGCTCAGTTTTCCAGCTGGAGATGCAGAATGGCATGGGGAGCTGATTAAAATGAGGTGGTACTTTTAAAACCAGGAGCCAATTGACCTTAACTGTGTTTCTTCTAGCTTTATATGTCATTGTTGAAGGAGTAGGTAACTGATTTGTTGGCTTCCACTCTGGAGAGGTTTTATATATTGTTCATGTAGTCATGGTTCTCACCCATTTTCCTTTCATACTTCTCAGTTCAGGGAGTAATTACTTCCTTGGTTTCCTGCTTTTGGGGTATTAGTATTTGATTCACTGAAAAACCCAGTCTGTCTGTCCTTCTTTCTTCCTTCCTTTCTTCTTTTAATGTCTCTTTGTTTAGAAGAAATAAATCAATTTTTGAATTGATTTCAAATTGCATTTGAATTTGGAAAATTAAAACAAATGAACAGCAAAATACCATTACTTTTAGAGCTCATAAGACAAAGCCTGGCTGACTTGGGGTTTTACTATTGGTTCTTATAACAAATGGCTCCTTTAAGATGGCACCAAAGTCAATACTAATGGTTATTATGATTAAGTACAGCTCCCTTGGTCTCCGTTTTCTGCTCTCTGGCTTCTTTGGCTTCCCTGGCTTCCCTCTCTTCTTTCTAGTGCACACACATGGATTCTATAAAGTCAAGTGTTCCTGAGATACACACAGGTGAAGGAGAGAAAGTTTGTAGCCGGCACTTGCACCTTCCTTGCTGTGTTTTCCCTCTGCCTAACAACTCAGTGGCCTGGCTCGAGCAGGGCCTCTGCTGCAGTTGCCCCCTCTCCTGGCCTGCACTCACTCTCTAAAAGTCTTCGAAGCTTAAGGCATTTCAAGGTTGTCCTCCCATCACCCCTCATCCTGAGATTGTCTATTCTGGGTGCCACCCTCTAGGGAAACCTTCTCTCTGCCAGGTAATGTTCAGGTCAAATGCCTGCACTAAAGGTTCATGTGGTTTTCAATGTATTATGTCTCCAAGATAGCCTTAATCCAAGGGTGTGACTGATGGTTGGGTTTCAGGTACCTGTGGTAGGCATTGTAGGGAGGAAGTGGGAGTACTGTATTGGGTGCCTCACATAATACTAAAATATTTCAGATTATACAGGATATTTTATCAAGTACTTTCTCATATCTTTTTTCCCTCCAAATAGTATTGTGAAATATGTGATATTATATCATTAAAAATGAGGAAACTGAGGCTCTGAGAGGTTAAACAACTTGTCTGACCCCATACAGCCAATAAATGGCTAAGCTAAACTGGAACCTAGCTCACTTGACTTGAAATTCCTTGTGATTTTTGTTCTGCCACACTGTCACATAATCATTTAACTCAATTTTTGACCACTAATTGTCCAGTGGGAGATACAGTGAGTACAGTGAGGAATGAAACATATATATACATACATATACATATACATATGTGTGTGTGTATGTGTGTATATATATATATATATGCAACAGAAAGAGCAAGAGCAGGGGAGAGGGGCAGAGAGATAGAAAATCTTAAGCAGGCTCAGTGTGGAGCCCAATGTGGGGCTTGATCCCACAACCCTGGGATCATGACCTGAGCCAAAATCAAGAGTTGGATGATCAAGTGACTGAGCAACCCAGGCACCCTGACATAGCCATGTCTTAACTGGAGTTTATTATATTCTAAGTATATAGAGAGTATAAGTATATGGAGACATAGACAAAATATGAGTAAATGAATATATTTTAAAGTGACAAATCATGAGAAGTGCTATGAAAGAAAGCTGAGTTACAAAATTTTGGTGGGGAACTTCTTTAGATAGGTCTTTTGTAGGAGATCTTGGACAAAAACCAAGAAAGAGCTAGTGATGAGGTGTGACAAGGGGAGACCAGTCCAGGTAGAGGGTGTACAAAATGTCCTGAGGCATACTTACATGGTTGCCTGTCCCACACACTCTATGTCCTCAGGAGCTACATTCTGTATACACAGATGCTTTTAGTGTTTGATGGAGTCTCATCAGGAATTGGTATACTATCAAGCCAACAATATACACCAGCAGCCTTACACACTGGGCTCATTTCCTTGCTTTAAGAAGGCCCTTAGAGACTAGACTGACTTTTTTTCACCAGAACTTCACAAGGTTTGCTGTTGAAGTTGAGCATTTCCTCCATTTTTCACAAATACTATATCAGTTCACAGATACTGTGTCCCAAGTATGAGATGGTAGATGGCTCAGGCAAACCCATCCCTATGAGTAGAGACAGTTTCACAGAGGCTATACTGACAAGGGGCTACCAGGATGTGACCAGGTGTAATTTTTGGGTGAAGAACAGATTGTATGTTCTGGGTTTGCAGATTATGTGTTCTGGGTTTGCAGAAGAGAGGATTTGGGCATCTTCTGCCAATGGGGTTCTATCACACTAAGTTAGATGGGCACTTTATACTTAGCAGATACTCAATGTCTTGATAATGCAGGAATCTTAGGTTAACCTATATACCTTACTCACTGGTAGCCTTCCTTTCTCGTTATTTGTAAATCAAACATTTATTTAAACCCCAGCTGTTTGTTCTTCCTTGTACCAGACCTTATGACAAGTGCAGAAGTATCACCATCCTAGTCCCTGTCTCTGAGGAGACTGCAATCTACAGAAAGAGACAAAACATAAAGATGTTTAACAAAGAAGAAAGAAAATTGAATATTCCTTCAAATGCTAGGAGTTAGCATAGAGAAGCACAAGATGAGTTGAGGAAAGGACAGGACATTTCCTGTCAGATTGGACAAGGGGCTTGAAGGGTGGAAGGAATTAGATTCATGGAGAGAAAATGCGAAAGGACATCCTAGAAGGGCAGCATTGCTATGCCCTGGATGTAGTCATTTGGCCTTTTGGAGGTGGGATCCATCTCCCTGCATGTGCAGACTGACTCACAGATACAAATGGTTCAAAGAAAGGGAGAGAGATATGCACTTGCTGTTGTGCTGATAATTCCCTAAGGCAAGGAGTATGAAGTGCCCTTGCTTTCTCTGTTTCACCCATCCTCTTCAGGTCCTATATTGCATTTTGAGAATTTTGTTTCTCCATCAAGACTACCATTAAAGTTTGTGCTCACATTCTCCTAAATACAAAGAGTGGTGGTGGTGATGGTGTGTGTGTGTGTGTGTGTGTGTGTGTGTGTGTGTGTGTGTGTGAGAGAGAGAGAGAGAGAGACAGAGAGAGACAGACACAGAGAGAGACAGACACAGAGAGAGACAGACACAGAGAGAGACAGAGAGAGAGAGACACAGAGAGAGAGACACACACAGAGAGAGAGACACAGAGAGAGAGAGAGAGACACAGAGAGAGAGACAGAGAGAGAGAGACAGAGACAGAGAGAGAGAGACAGAGAGAGAGCGACAGAGAGAGAGAGAGAGAGACAGAGAGAGACAGAGAGAGGCAGAGAGAGAGAGAGAGAGACAGAGAGAGAGACACACACAGAGAGAGAGAGACACAGAGAGAGAGAGAGACACACAGAGAGAAAGAATTGATGTGGTTGGAGTTCAAGGAGATCATTTTCTTTGCTCTGGACATTTCCCAACAATGGCCATGAAGTTTACCTTTTCCCTCAAAGGTGGCCCTGGTATGAGCAGGGGGAGAAGTTGGAGTGAACATAATTTAGACTTGAGGAAGGAAAGGGGGTGTGTGGGAGGGGACAGTCACCACAAGTGAAGAAACTCAGGGCACAGCTAAGATTACTAGCTGGTAGCCTTAGAGACAACCACCACCTTGTAAGGATGTATAAGGAGTGGGAGACATGCTCCTTGCCCTCACAAACCATCTGGTATAGTTGCAGAGACACAAATGCAAATAGCCTCAGATGGCAGGATCAGCAGACATATTCCATGTAGCTCCACAGGAAATAGGAAAGCAGATGGGGATTGGGGAAAAGGATGACCTTTTAACCATCAGAGCTATTCAACAGTGGAAGGGCTGCTGCCTCATGACATGCTGAGCTTCCTCCCAGTAGAAGTGTTCAAAGGTGGGATGCCTCCATCTGGGATGTTGTAGTCTACATAAAGTGTAGATGGCATGACCTGCAAGCCACCTTCTCCCTCTTAGAGCCTGGGAGTTTGCAGCTTCATGCCTTTTAAGTGACCTCACACTTAGAGGACTATTTAAGCCACCTATGGTGATGCAAAGGCTTGACCAGCAGTTTGGAAGGGCTCACTAGACTAAGAATTCATCTCCAGGCTTTGCAGCAGGATCTGTGTCTGACTAGGAAGAAAGACTGCTAAAGGGGGCACTGACTTGACTGCTTCAGGGCTGCTCTCGGAAAGTGGTTTCAGCTGTCTTTTCATAGGCAGGTGTCAGCCAAATGTGTGGCAAGTCACCTCACCCTGGGAGGCACTTTTATGCCCAAAGCCTGGGGAAGCACTAGAACTGAAACATCGCCTGAGGGAATCAGTTGCTGGTTTGGCTCTGCAAACCTTCCCATCCAGCTAATGAGGAAGGCCTGATGGAAAAACAGCAGAGGGAAATTAAAAAAAAAAAAAAAAAAAAAAAGATGTAGCTTTAACCATAGCAACCTCCCTCCCACTCCACTAAAGGCTAAGGCCTGGGGCCCACTACTCCTGTGAGGAAAATTAGGCTCAGAGAACTTCAGAGACCCTTCCCAAGGTCTTCTGAACAGGGTTCTGGGTTCCTTCTCTGTCCCAGAGTTAGGCTCTCCAGGCTTGGAAAAATGTTTCTTAATGGTCTCTGAGGTCCAGCGCTCCATGGAAAGCAAAAACTACTTCTCAGCCCTTCACTAATCTGGAGTGAAATTCAGAGCTAGACTGAGTTCCCTTAGACAAAGATAAGCTATTATGTTTCAGAGAGGTCTCAGAGTTATGATAAGGAGGCAGAGAACGCAAAGAGGTCTTCTTGCTGATGCAGTTCTTGGCCAAAGTCTGGTTCTTCATCAGGTCTAAAGGAATTATCACAATGATTCATATTTATGGCTGATCCAGTTTATATTTCCATTGTCAACAGAAGTCTCAGGACTCACTTGGTGGTGAAGTGGGGAACTGGACTGTGAAGTCCACCTCAAAGCAAGGGATCAGACCTTTATCTAGAGGCTACTGTATGTGTAATTTGAGGGTTCAGTATATCCTGGCTTATCTGAGCAGCAGTTTATACCTTTATGGCTCTACCATTAGTCATACATTTGTCTTCCTTCAAGCCTCACCTCTTGGGGAGAATATGTTTAGTATGTGGGTGTCTATATGGTGTAGGACAGCCTTTTACTCGCCCTTAATATTAAATTGCCCCAGAAGTTGACTTCCATCAACCAAGTGCCTTGAATGGCAATGAGTCTGCTTTGGCCTCAGTTTTCCTGGCAGGGGATCTTACAGACTGCCAAGGTGTCCAAGGTCATTGTGGGGTTGTTTTGGATCAGCGAGGTCTGCCTCTGCTTCACCTGATTGGGGATAAACCTTTTGTTTACTCCAACATAAAGGGACTTGAGATAGTAACTGCTCAGGACCAGGTGTGGCCTGCATAGTTCTCACAGCAGATTACTTAAGTTTCCTGGGCCTGTGAGATACACAAGAGCACAGCTCCAATTTTGTTAAACTTTTCCTAGGATTTCAATATCCAAGGCTCCAAAGGCCCTGATACATATCCTCATCTGCCTTGGCATCTTCATCATTCTGTCTCTCCATTCTCTCTCTTCTTTTCTCCTTGTTGAAATATGGTTCTAATCTTCCAGGCCTCTCAAATGCATCGGTGTTTCCTGCTTCATCGGTCCCAGAGGAGTCACTCATTCTGTATTTAATGTATTCCGCACTTTAAATGGGCCTGTTAATTACTCCCTCCTCACTCTGAATTTACTAATTTATTGATCAAATTTCTTTTTGTGCATCTGAGTTTATTTTGTATGTGCAAAGAATTTATTTGGATCAATTTTATTGACCCCCTCCTACCCCTGCCTCCTGGGATACTTTCCCAAACTTTAATTAAGTCTCTGGGAAGTCTCTTTGCTTAAAGGGGAGCCTCTTGCTTCCTTCTTTTGTGAACACTGATAGTATTTGAGTATCAAATTCTCAAGCAGATAGATCTTTGAAAGGGCAATTAGAGTTGAGAACTAGGACAGGGCTCTCAAAAGTGTGGTCCCCACATCAGGAGCCTTTGAATCCCCTGAGAACTTGTTAGAAGAGCAGAGTCTCGGACTCCACCCAGAACTACTGAATTGGAAACTCTGGGGGTGGGGTCCTAGAAGTTTGTGTTTTAACAAGTCCTTCAGGGATTCTGATGCAGGCTAAAAATTGAGAACTCTGCACTAGGGCAGGGTTTCTTAACCTTGACATTGTTGACATTTTATGCTAAATGATCATTAGTTGTGGAAGCTGTCCCTGTGCATTGTGTGGTGTTTAGCAACCCACTGGCCTTCACTCTCTGGATGCCAGAGCCATCCTCCAGTTGTGACAACTAAAAATGTCTCCAGACATTGCCAAATGTTCCCAGGGGGACACATCATTCCCGTTTGAGAACCACTGAACTAAGGGTTCACATCGCCCTCCCTTCCCAATCTAGAATTTTCTCCTCTTTATTTCACTTGGGGATTCATATATCAGATAAAAGTAACCATGAGTGAGTACCTCATGGTCTCTAGTATAATGCCTTGTTTCATTTTGTTTCAAATGTATATATTTCCTATTCCCAACTATTCTGTTTTGGGCTAGGCAGATAATAAGCCCAATGCCTGATTTGTTTTCACAGTTCATTTAACCACCTAGGATTAATGCTCCATTTCCTGGCGTTTGTACAAAACTTAGCTTTTCCAAAGATTGATCTGATTTGCTTCCTCCAGAGACTTCAGAGCATTTCTAGGTTGTGAAAGAAGTCAGTGGGTGGGAGGATTCAGATAATGTCATCACTAAGGAGGGGATTGGCAGCGGGGACTAGGCAATAGGGATTGCCCCTCTCCCTGCTGAGAGCACCCAAGTGACATTGTGAAGAAGGTAGGTGAGAATTACTGACTCTGCCTAGAGTAAATGTGTTTGGGCGAATGAATTTGCCTTTGGACAGAAGTCTTCCTTTCTACTGCAGCCTGCTTCCTCTTTGCATATCTACCACCTTCTATCCCTCTTCCATGCCTGGTCCATGGCAAGCCTGCCCTCCAATCTCATAACTGAATGACTCCATCCCCATTCCTCACGAAACACCACTGTTAGTATAGGGGGCCAGAATGCAGACTGAAGAAGGTGCAGGGTGTATAGTAATGCCACTGTCAATTCCAGCACCTGGTCCACTGGGAGAGGCACAAGTCCTAGGGGAAGTCCATAGAAACCTGCCTTCTACTGCAGAAATGGGCTGGAACATTTAGTTTTTGGCTGGTCAGTTGGGGAGGTTTTTTCTAGGCCAGCATGGGAGATGAAGTGTCTGCTCTTGAACAGTACTAGCAAGCCCGCAGGGCATTCTCCCCCACCCCTCAGGCCAGGTGGCCAATTAAAAGGCAGTCATCTGGAAGGCTTTCCATTGCTTTACAGTCTAGGTGGGCCCTAAAACATTACTGGAATAAGCCCGCAATATAGTGCCAGTTTATGCAGGTTTCCATATGCAATTTCACATTACTAGTGACATGCAAATTGTTTCTGCTCCTTCCAAAGTAGGCACCATCCTTGAGTGAAAATTAAAAAAAAAAACAAACAGCACCACCACAAACTTGCTTTACTATCATAGCTGAAATTCTGACACCCAATCACATATTTGATAGTGCTGATAATGGCAACAAAAGACTTATTAACTAAACTTTAAACCTTTTAATATGACTCTCAAGAAGTTGTTAGGTTCATAAATTTGCAAAAGAGAAAATGGAGAGCAAGAATGAAGCAGAAAACATGCTAAAATAGCTTTGGCCAGTGAGAGTAAATTAATAAATGACTCTTTTTAATAATAGAAAAATCCATTTTACCCTACCCCCACTAAATTAATGTTAAGCAAATATTTGAAAAGTATGCTCAAAACATCCCCAAGGCCCAAGCCTTCTCTGCCCAGGTCTTCAGAAAGCATCTAAAAATGTACTGCACTCATTGACTCAGGGAATGAAGTGTAGCAGGATTCTTGCACAGAAAGTTGTGACGCCGAGGCTTTTCTTTACAGGAAGAACTTTATTTGTGGTGGCACTGCTCAGTTGGGTTCTTACCTGAAGAACTGAGCCCCCACACCACATGGCGTAGTTTTTAAAAATACATATTCTACTTCTTTGTCTCCCATATACGGTAACACACAAACATGCAGTCTGATTAAGTGGTCTCATGTTACAAGGTCTTGAGGGATGTTGTCATGTACATGCATAGCCAGGTTGCCTTGAGGTGTTTTTTTTTTTTCTCCTTAGGGAGGGGGACCCTACCACAGAAGGCCCCTCCTACTTTCTCACTGCAGCACCATGCCTTGCTCTGTGTGCATCTGTGTTTTCAGATACCTTTGGACTCCTGTCTTGGCTCTCCCTTCTCATTTTGTTTTCTCTAGAACTGGTTGCCTGGTTCCCATAGAAGCTGCCAGTAGGAAATGCTCCACGCTCCCATCTTTAGAAATTCTGTTCATGTACACCTGCAGCAGCAATGAATCTCTGTCCCAAACTCAGGTGTACATAAAATGTAGCTTTCTTAATTTTCTATAAGTTGTGGACAAAGAGAATGCAGACTCAGAATTTGTAATTAAGATTTTTCTGTTTATAAGAAGTGTATTACAGAAAGGAAGTAGAGAAGTACTCACTAGCCAGAGACCCACCACACCCTTGAACCTTACATCAAAATCTTAGGGTCTCTTTTTTATATGAGTACAATCTAAGACCACTTCCTTAGAATTATCTTGTGATAGCGAGGGATGAGGATCCTCAATGTCCTCAGATGGAGGTATTGAGACCTTGTGACATTCAGCAGAGTATAAGTAGTTCTAAGTTATTGAACTTCCAAAAGTGTACTTAAAAGAGGTGCTGGTAACCTCAATTTGAAAGGGGGAGGTCACTGTGTTAGTCTAGTGGAATATTAGAGATTTATCATTTTGCTGGTACTTTTTTTCTTCTAATTACTGACATGGGACTGTGCCTTTTATTTTTATTTTTATTTTTTTTCAATATATGAAATTTATTGTCAAATTGGTTTCCATACAACACCCAGTGCTCATCCCAAAAGGTGCCCTCCTCAATACCCATCACCCACCCTCCCCTCCCTCCCGGGACTGTGCCTTTTAATGGAGGAGCTAATTTCTTTCTCCTATTTCGTCCTTTATGGATTCTGAGTCCACACAGTTTTACCTGTGCATTAAATTGGCTCTGAATATGCTTCGCCAAGGGTTATACTTGTTCTCTATCACCATAAGAGACATGCCAGGGAGAAAGACAAAGTGAGAGGCAGGAAAGCAAGCCCTTTTTGGTGGATGATGACAGACAACAGTGGTAAGCAAGGTGAATATGGTTAAGAAGACTCTGGATGGTATTAGTTAGCTCCATTGTCTCACAGTTCATACAATTAGTCATGAGGTTATCTGTCCTTGTGTTTCTTTGAGACTTCATTGTGCTCTTCCTCCTCAGTGAGTCATGGATCCCAAGAATGATTCCTTTTCCCTCCTAGGCTAAACATGCCATGGGCTTTGGAAACCTAGGGGTTCCCATCTAGGCTTTGAGATATTTTTAAAAATTTTTTATTTTAGAAAGAGAAAGTGTGTGTGAGAGTGCATGTGTGAGTGGGAGAGGGGGCAGAGTGAGAGAGTGAGAGAGTGAGAGAGTGAGAGAGAATCCCAAGCAGTCAACATGCTCAGTGCATTGCCCAACATAGGGCTCAATCCCATGACCCTGGGATTATGACCTAAGCTGAAATCAAGAGTTGGATGCTCAACTGTTGAGCCACCCAGCTACCCCTAGGCTTTGACATCTTAAGTTGTGTCTGTCTTGTAGAGGAGTTAGGTTTTCCCTGTTTCCATGGGCTCGTGGCTTGAGTCCTTGTCACTCTGGTTGACAGGTGGGGCAGACTTGCAATTAGATGTATGTTTCTATTGAGTGATCTGGAGCCCACACAACTGTGTGGATGTGCTATAGACTGAATGTGTCTTCCTCAAAATCTTTATGTTGAGACCTAACACCCAGGAGATATATATGTATAGATACACACACACACACACACACACACACACACACACACACACAGATTTGGATATTAGCCCTTTGGAAGATGATTAGGTCATGAGGTTGGAGCCCCCACAAGGGATTAATATCTTTATAAGAGAGATCCCTGAGAGCTACCTTGCCTCTTTCCACAATGTGAGGACACAGTGAGAAGATGGCCATCTATGGACCAGGAAGTAGGCCTTCAACAGACACTGAATCTGCTGCCATCTTGATCTTAGACTTCCCAGCCTTCAGAATTGTAAGAAATAAATGTTTGTTATTTAAGCCACCCGCCCTATGATATTCTGTTATAACAGCCTGAACTGACTAAGACAGGGTGGATCTGTGGTAGGGTCCCCTCCCTAAGGAATGAAATAAAAAAAAAAAAACAAACTCAAGGCAACCTGGTTATATGTGTACATGACAACATCCCTCATGACCTTGTAACATGAGACCACTTAATCAGACTGCATGTTTGTGTGTTATCATTTATGGGAGATGAAGAAGTAGAGAATATAAAAAAACTATGCCACATGGTGTTGGGGGCTCAGTTCTTTGGGTATGAACCCACTGAGCTGTGCTGACACAAAGTTCTTCCTGGAATGGAAAGCCTTGGTGTCATGACTCTCTATGCGAGAATCCTGCTACAGATCTAGTGACCTTCTTAGGACCTGACACCTCTGAGTTTGAGGTGGTTTTATCTCTGTAATTTCTTTACATAGACCTAGTCCCAGTCACTGGCATATCTTTTTATTCTTACTTTTGTTATTTAAAAAAAATTTAAATGCTTATTTAGTTTTGAGAGAGCAAGAGAGTGAGGCAGGGAGCACAGAGAGAGGGAGACACAGAATCCAAAGCAGGCTCCAGGCTCTGAGCTGTCAGCACAGAGCCCGATGAGGGGCTCAAACTCACAAACTGCAAGATCATGACCCACGCCGAGGTCGGACACTTAACCAACTGAGCCACACAGGTACCCCTTAATTTTTAAAGATTTTATTTTTAAGTAATCTCTGCATCTAACATGGGGCTTGAACTCACAACCCTGAGATCAAGAGTCACATACTCTACCAACAGAGCCAATCAGACAGGTGCTCCCTCACTGGCATAACCTGGTGTAGAGTCCAGTGTTGGTTTGGTAGCCTGGGTACATTCTGAAAGGAAATGTAGACATTTGTCCTTGACTTACAGGATTGCAATTTTGGGGCACCTGGGTGGCTCAATCAGTTGAAAGTCTGACTCTTAATTTCAGCTCAGGTGATGATCCCAAGGTCATGGGATCGAGCTCTATTTTGGGCTCCGCACTGAGCATGGAGCCTGCTTAAGATTTTTTCCCCTCTGCCTCTCTCTTTTTTTAATATGAAATGTATTGTCAAATTGGTTTCCATACAACACCCAGTGCTCATCCCAACAGGTGCCTTCCTCAATGCCCATCACCCACTTTCCCCTCCCTCCCACCCCCCATCAACCCTCAGTTTATTCTCAGTTTTTAAGAGTCTCTTAGGGTTTGCCTCCTTCCCTCTCTGTAACTGTTTTTTCCCCCCTCCCCTCCCTCCTGGTCTTCTGTTAAGTTTCGCAAGATCCACATAGGAGTGAAAACATATGGTATCTGTCTTTCTCTGACTGACTTATTTCACTTAGCGTAATACCCTCGTTTCATCCACATTGCTGCAAATGACCAGATTTCATTCTTTTTCATTGCCAAGTAGTATTCCATTGTATATATTAACCACAACTTCTTTATCCATTCATCAGTTGATGGACATTTAGGCTTTACATAACTTGGCTATTGTTGAAAGTGCTACTATAAACATTGGGGTACATGTACCCCTAATGCATTAGCACTCCTGTATCCCTTGGGTAAATTCCTAGCAGTGTTATTCCTGGGTCACAGAGTAGTTGTATTTTTAATTTTTTGAGGAACCCTCCACACTGTTTTCCAGAGCCTCTGTACCAGTTTGCATTCCCACCAACAGTACAAGAGGGTTCCCATTTCTCCACATCCTCACCAGCATCTATAGTCTCCTGATTTGTTCATTTTAGACACTCTGACCAGCATGAGGTGGTATCTCAGTGTGGCTTTTATTTGTATTTCCCTGATGATGAGTGATGTTCAGCATCATTTCATGTGTCTGTTGGCCATCTAGATGTCTTCTTTGGAAAAGTGTCTATTCATGTCTTCTGCCCATTTCTACATTGGATTATTTGTTTTTTTGGGTGTGGAGTTTGGCGAGTTCTTTGTAGATTTTGGATACTAGCCCTTTATCCGCAATGGTTATCTTTTTTAAATATCTCTATACCTAATTCTAAATCATCCAACAGAAAGAAGAATTACCATACCAAATAAATAAGGATATTTACTATCAGAGATTTAGGACTAGAGGCTGCCTGGATTCTCATTCATGACCCTGATAGGATATCTTGAACCCTATTTATGGTTGTTCTGTGAATAATCCATAACCTTAGGTGAATGATCAGCTACATAGCCTACTCCCCTGGATTAAAGTTTTATACATTGCATAGTAAGTCTACAGCTTCCATTCCATTTGATAAATGTATTTCTTCTCACTCTAAAGATCGTGGAAATTGATGGGATCCTGAGATATGTTAATACTTTTCACATTAATTCATATTCCTAAAACCATATAAATCTTAGGAATACTTCAACTTAGGGGGCACCTGGGGGGTTTAGTCAGTTAAGCATCCAATGTTGGCTCAGGTCATGATCTTATACCTCGTGAGTTTGAGCCCCATGTCGGGCTCTGTGCTAACAGCTCATAGACTGGAGCCTGCTTCCGATTCTGTCTCCATCTCTCTGCACCTCCTCTGCTTGCTCTCTGTCTCCCTCAAATATAAAATAAAACAAAAAAATTATTAACAAATGAATACTTAAATTTATACTCACTTGAGTTCTAGATATTTCTCTTGACTTTGTCTGATTTGAGACCACAGTTTATGGGCCATTCTGATATTCCCCTGGAGTCAGAAAATATCCTCCAGCTGATGTATTTACTATTTTAATTTCTATTTTTTCCATTGATACAATAATTTAATCGGTAATGCTTCATGAATGAGAAATAATACTCCATAGAAATGCATTCTATCCTAGTCACCTTCTTTTTATTTATTTATTTATTTATTTATTTATTTATTTATTTAAACGTTTATTTATTTTTGAGACAGAGAGAGACAGAGCATGAATGGGGGAGGGTCAGAGAGAGAGGGAGACACAGAATCTGAAACAGGCTCCAGGCTCTGAGCTGTCAGCACAGAGCCCGGCGCGGGGCTCGAACTCACAGACCGTGAGATCATGACCTGAGCCGAAGTCAGATGCTTAACCGACCAAGCCACCCAGGCGCCCCCTAGTCACCTTCTTTTAAAATCATTTGTTCTATTTTCTCTTTGTGTATCCTTATGGAAATATGGCTTCTCATATATTTAATGAAGTATGGTCACTCTCCTCTTTTGTATTTTTTTAAAATTTGTTTATTTTGAGAGAAAGAGAGAGCAAGCATGGGAGAGGTAGAGAGAGAGGGAGAGAGAGAATCCCAAGCAGGCACTGAGCTGTCAGCACAGAGCCTGACATAGGGCTCAAACTCACAAACAGTGAGATGGTTACCTAAGCTGAGATCGAGTTGGATGCTTAACCGACTGAGCCACCCAGGTGCCCCTTTTTCTCTCTCTTTAAAAAAAAAATCACTTTATTGAGGTATGATTGACATACAAAATTGTTACAACTTTGGCCAGTGGGAATCTTTTAAACTTGCTCCTATGTCTCACATTATTCACTAATCATCAAAAGCTTTGTTGCTTTCTGGCACAAGATTTTTCAGGCTTATTTTGTACATTTCTGCCCCAGACATGGATTCACTTATTTCTCCAAGGAGCTGTGGTTCCTTGTAGTGGAAAAATAGTATCAGAGACTAGAATCTGAGCACTAGAGGGCACTGTGGGGGTTTCATTGCTCTCGGGTCATTTCAATGAACAGAGCTGGAAAAGATTTTTGCTTTTTCTTGTTTCAAATTGATATTTCCAATTCTTTTCTAAAGGTAAAGAATTCCTTACTTTTTTATTTCTAATACAATAAATATAATTATTTGTTTAATCTGATAAAACAGAGTTCCAAAACAATGCACTATTAAACAATAAAGCCATAGAATAAAGTTCAAGATTTTCAGTACAGATCCTTTTGATGTTAGCTGCATCCCACTAAGAATGTGCAGTCATATTTCTTCTAAAATCACTCTTAGCTCCTTGTTCTATGTGGTTAAATAAAATTTGTCTTATAGCTTCATTCAATTATTTTCTTTCAATTTGAAGGCCTTGACTTTTCACAGTTGATAATTCTTATGCTTTAGAAAGTGAAGGTCTCTTCTACTCCTCTGCTTGGTAGAGATAGGAATTAAAGGAGAGGGAGAGGATCCATTTATCTGTTTGCCTGAAGAGGATGGAAAATTTCAAATGCTCAGTTTACAAGGTTCTGTTCCATATACAATTGTACAAGATTAATGTGTATGATTTCTGGCTGAATAAACCAATTCTGACTCCTATTACATAATTTCTAGCAATATTAGAGCTTTACATTTTCAAATATTTTTTAACTCTACTGAATTCTGTTCTTCAAACTACTTAATTTTTTGTTCTCTGAGCTACATACTCTTCTTCTTTGTAACTTACCCATAATAATTACACATTCCATGGTAAGTACTACTAACCAAAGTTTACAGTTTATAAAATTTTTCCAATTAGTGGTATTTTAATACAGTAGCATTCATTATCTTTAACTTTTTATTGAGGATCAAGATAAAACCTAGAATATAGAATTCCATATGATTAAAAAAACAGTACTCTAAAGTTCTGAAGATTTTGCCCCAAACCTTCTTTTGATTCATGGCTCAAAATTTAAATATTACTTTGTATATATTACTGTATCATTATTTAGTTGTATATACTTGTGTTGAAGAATTTTAGTTTCTTACAGGCTCTTGGATAAATACATTAATGCTATATGAATTCAAACTTCTAAAAGCCAGTTTAAAATGTTAGAAAATACAGCCCAAGTATATAAAAATAAAATATAGTGATTACTGGAAAACATGTCTTTAAAATTTACCCAGAAGCTTCAAGTAGATTTTTTTCTGTGGATTTGAAACACTTCCAGATAATCTGTCTCTGCTAGAATTTGTGAGACAAGTTTAGAATTAGAACAATTTTCATTGAAATACTAAGGTTTAGATTACATTTATAATGCTCTAGATATTTTCATTTCAGTATAGAAATCCTAATCCTTGCATAGGATCAAAGATGCCATGGCCCTGATTCCTGATTTTGCATTCTGTAGGTGCTACAAAAGATTGCATTATTTACTATTAAGGCAAATGCAAAAGATTTTATATTTTCATTATATGATGTGCTTTTCAATCACCTTTTGGAATTTAAAAGGTATTCAATACTAAATTCCCACATAAATTATACATGTTTACAAAAATAAGACTCATAGATGAATATTTTATATCAAAAAAAGAGATTTAAGATGAACTGACTCAATTAAGATGAGATTTTTGTCCATGTCCTGTAGCCTTTTCCAGCACTTCTAGTCAGGAAATTGGAGTATATATCTCTTCTTTTCCCTTGGACTGAGGAGCAGCCATAGGAAGTCCATCTAGTCTAGAGATGAGTTCATCCCAATTTTTTGGGGTCCTAATGGGGGAATATTCACAAAAGTGCACCAACAGGCTAGATTCCTACCTGAAATGGCAAAGCCTTTATGAGCTGAAAAGGGCTCTGATATAGAAGATTCCCAGGCAGCAGAGGAAAGATGAGAAAAAATAATGTCTTGCTACGTATGTACTCACCCTGCATCCTCTCATCCATCTTCACCTTTCATCAGGGTTTTTTATTGCCTTTTCTTATGTGGGGTCTTGCTGTCTCCTTGGACTGAAATCTGAAAGTTAGGGGCTCCGGACTCATTTATCTTGAAGAGCAACAGATATTGCTCTCTGGCATCTTGCTGTTGTCCTTCAGGCAGGGTCAGAAAGTGAGATAGGGAGCAACCTTCTCTCAGATTCTTACTTCCCCCAGCTGTGGGACAGCATGCCTCCCTTCATAGGTGGGAGAATTTGTGTTTTATCTTTACCAGAGAATCCTCTTCTAAGGGCTTCAGCTTTGGGAATGTAAAAGCCAGAATGATTGGCCAGCTAGTTGTGTTTCCTACTCTGCCATATGCTGCTTCTGAGACAATAATCAGAGCAACTAATTGCATTCTGAGTGAAGGGAAGGTAGGGGGGTAATGCCAGAGGTAATCCACCCCCACCTTCTAAATTAATAATTAAAAAAAATACTTGACAGTTATACATCCAAGCCCAGGCCCTTAGGAAATAAAGGCTGTAGGAAAGGATCACATCTCTGGAGGACAGTGCAAATCTAACTAAGATGCAAATGGGCCCTGACAATCCTGAAGAACAGTGTTAGAAGGAGTCCCTTAGATATGAAAAAGGAGGAAGCACAACAGAGGTCCATTTTAGGGAGAATTCAGAAAGACTCCTTGCTTCTAGATTTAGAGGTTGTATTTAGCATCTCATTGCTCCACAAGACCATTTATCTCCTCTGTTGTATTTTTTTCTTTTTGAGAAGGTTGGTGGAAAAAGAGAAAGAGGATTCCCTAGCTATTGGAGAATTTTTGAAAGAAAATAAACCAAGTTTTCAGTCTCACCTCACTCATCTGGTGACCTTGGGGGAGAAGGAAGGTGAATTATTTTCAACTAGTCGGGATCTCCCCACCCCTACCACTAACTCTCCCAATGTCCACTGTTATATCATGAACCTAGAGAGAGGACAGAAAAGTACCACTCTAGCAGATGACAAATGGTAGATGAGACTTTTCTTTCCACCACAAACCTTTTCTTTCAGGTTTGTGATCAGGGCTGGGGAGGCTAGCAGACTGTGGCCCCATGGTGGAGGGAACTAAGCATCTGTAACCAAATCCTGTGGTGGGAGAAGAGGTATGATGGCCTCAGAAAGGAAGGTGCGTGCAGAGTAACACAGGGGAGGAATGACCAATGGCTAGCCTGGTGAGAATGTGGACATCTGCTTGGTAATGGAACTGATTAGTGCATGGTACATTGCATGTCTCTCAGAAAAAATCCTAATGCTCAAGTATGGCCACATCCTAGAAGAACTATAAGCTGAAAGTGAATGAATTAAAACAAGAAAAAATCTACCCTCAATGCATTGAGGCAATAACTGCAGTATCCAAATAATATTAGGTAAGAGAATGATTCAAGGACATTTAGGCAAGTAAAGTTGCCAACTAACTGATTGTCTTCTGATAATTTTCTCAGAAAGACTCCAGAAGACTGATCCTATCAATAAGCCTATATTTTCTACTTTATTTTAAAAGATGGAGATAGACCGTCTCAGACTAGATACATGAACAACTGGTTAAGAAAGCTTGCTGTTGGTCTGATAGTGACCTCTATGAACCTATTACCTATTCCAAAAAAAAAAATAAGTAAAACCAATACCAGTGGCCTGACATAAAGAACAAAATTGGAAAAAGCTCCTTTAGAAGCTCTTGGTCACCATATGTGGAGTGCATTCACACTGGCTTACTAGTCCAAAAGCCTGTTAAAGTCACAAGCATTCACTGTGGGTTTAGCAATTATGGAGCACACTTATGCTAATGAGACCAGATTTACAGATTAGCAATGCATTTTAACGATTTAATTATAATCCTGACATGATATACAAGGGACGAGATTGTACATTGCAATGGTGTTACTGATTGGAGCTGCTTTCTTTCTTATTATTTTTAAAGGTGTGCACACATGCGTGGGGAGAGAGGGAAGAAATTTATAGGAGTTCTAAGAATGCTCATGTAATATATCCCTGGCTTATAATAAAATAACTAGAGCAGAAAAATTGCAGCATTGTAACTCAACAGAAGGGATTTGTAAGAAGTGTTTAGTTTCTGAAAGGATAAACTGAGTAAGGGGCCACCTACCTCTAAATGCCACCCCCTAGTAAGAGCCAGTCAATGAAAGATTTTGTTGAAATTAGTATTTAACCGGTGTTAAGGGGTAGTAAACCACTAAGAGTCAAAGACAATGTGTTGGTGAATAGCTTTTAAGAAAGTCATTTATCTAAATTGCTTATTTAGCATTTACTGTCATTTGGTTGAGAGCACAATCTCCAGGGGAGATAGAAAGCTTGATAGAGGTTTACCAGAGAGAAAAGGAGAAAGATTTGCAGGATGAGGTCCTGTTTAGTCCTTCCATGGCTTTGGAAGGGGCATTAGGGCCAGGGGACAGGATCAAAGGATAAACTTTATCCACTTCCAAATCTGACTGTGGTTAGTCCTATTATTCACTTCACCAGGAAACCTAAAACTAGAGAGATAAACCCTTTACATTTTTATAACACTTTCTAAGTTTGTAATGAGCTCTGTTATCACTTTTGATCTTCACAGAACCCTGTGAAGTTACCAGGGTCAGGTTTTATTATATCCATTTGGTAAATAGCCACCTGCATTTTCATCTTCTTTTTGTGGTGGCTCATTCTTCAGCAGAGAAGAGGCGCAAGGAATTGGTTAGGTACTAAAATAAACTGCCAACTGGAAACAAAGAGAACATTTTACTATACTATCTGGATTACATTAAAAAAACCCCTGCTTTATTGAGGTATAATTGACATACATACTATGACCATACAATTTCAAGTGTCCTCTTTGGTAAATTTTTGGGTTTTATATGCTCCTCTTCTAGTTTCTTAAGATAGAAGCTGAGGTCATTGATTTGAGATCTTTTCTGACGTAGGCATTTAGTGTTGTAAATTGTCCTGCAAGTACTGCTTTGGTGGTAACCCCAAACTTGGATAGGTTGTGTTTCTCATTTTCATTTGGTTCAAAATACTTTGATTTCCCCTTTGAATTCTTCTTTGACCCATGGATTATATAGAGGGGTGGTATTTACTTTCCAGATACTATGGAATTTTCCAGATATTTTTCTGTTACTTATTTATAATTTAATTCCATTGCAGACAGAATATAATTTTTATGACTTGAATCTTTCAAAATTTATCAAGACTTGTTTTATGGTCTATAATATGGTTTTCTTGGTAATCTTCTATTTGCACCTGAAAATAGTTTGTATTCTGCTATTGAGTGGACTGCTCTGTAAATATCAATTAGGTAAAGTTACTTGGCAGTGTTCTTAAAATATTTATATTTTGATTTTGTGCATAATTAATTATATCAGTTGAGAGAGAGTCATTGAAATCTCCAAATACAATTGTGAATTTATCTATTTCTCCTTGTGGTTTTTTCAGTCTTCGTTTCATGTGTATTGAAGTTCTGTTATTGGGTGCTTAAATGTTTAGGGTTGTTAGGTCATCTTGATGAATTGATCCTGTTATCATTATGAAATAGCTTTCTATATTACTGGAAATATTCTGAAATCTGATTTTCCTGATAGTAATTTAGACACTCAGATTTCTTTTGATTACTGTTAATATGATATATATTTTCTATCCTTTTACTTTTAAACTGCCTACATATTTAGATATGAAACGTGTTTCTCATTAGCAGCTCTAGTTCAATCAGATGATCTTGGCCTTTTAATTCAGGTATATAAACCATTTATATATAATGTGACTATTTAGATGGTTAGGTTTAAATCTGTCATCTTGCTATTTGTTTTCTATTTGTCACATCTGTTCTCTGTTCCCCTTTCTTCTTTTTCTGCATTATTTTGGACAAATTTAATATATATATATATATATATATATATATATATACACATATACATATACATATGTACATATATATATACACATATATATATATATTTTTATTAAATGAAATTTATTGTCAAATTGGTTACCATACAACACCCAGTGCTCATCCCAACAGGTGCCCTCCTCAATGCCCATCACCCACCCTCCCCTCCCTCCTACTCCCCATCACCCTCAGTTTATTCTCAGTTTTTAAGAGTCTCTTATGGTTGGCCTCCTTCCCCCTCTGTAACTTTTTTTCCCCCTTTCCCTCCCCCATTGTTTTCTGTTAAGTTTCTCAGGATCCACATAAGAGTGAAAACATAATGTATCTGTCTTTCGCTGCTTGACTTATTTCACTTAGCATAACACACTCCAGTTCCATCCATGTTGCTAAAAAAGGCCATATTTCATTCTTTCTCATTTCCAAGTAGTATCCCATTGTGTATATAAACCACAACTTCTTTATCCATTCATCAGTTGATGGACATTTAGGCTCTTTCCATAATTTGGCTATTGTTGAAAATGCTGCTATAAACATTGGGCTACAAGTGCCCTTATGCATCAGCACTCCTGTATCCCTTGGATAAATTCCTAGCAGTGCTATTGCTGGGTCATAGGGTAGATCCATTTTTAATTTTTGGAGGAACCTCCACACTGTTTTCCAGAGTATCTTCACCAGTTTGCATTCCGACCAACAGTGCAAGAGGGTTCTCGTTTCTCCACATCCTCTCCAGCATCTATAGTCTCCTGATTTGTTGATTTTAGTCACTCTGACTGGCATGAGGTGACATCTAAGTGTGGTTAAATTGAATATTTTTATAATTCTGTTTTTATTTCCTTTGTTAGATTATTAGCTGTAATTCTTTGTTTTATCTTCATGGTTACTTTTGGGTTTATAGCAAACATCTTTAATCACAGTCTACCTTCAAGTTATACCACTTCATATATGGTATGAGAACTTTATAATATTTTATTTCTATTTCTCTCATTGTTACCATTATGCTTTTTTTTATATGTGAAATTTAATGTCAAATTGGTTTCCATACAACACCCAGTGCTCATCCCAAAAGGTGCCCTCCTCAATACCCATCACCCACCCTCTCCTCCCTCCCACATCCCATCAACCCTTAGTTTGTTCTCAGTTCTCAACAGTCTCTTATGCTTTGGCTCTCTCCCACTCTAACCTCTTTTTTTTTTT